>NC_044058.1:15658389-15780889 GCF_902167405.1 Gadus morhua
GGGAAGATGCAAGTCACCTCTGGGCGTCTTTTTGCAATTTAGCCTTGCTTGGATGTAAGGGCCCATCATCGTGCTGGCTGACAATGGTAAGAAAAAACAGACAACAAGCAATGACACACTGGCAAAGTGGACCCCATATCCCCTGAGTCGGTGAGGCCGATTGTAGTTTATTTATTTTTTGAGGGAGAAAATGTAGAACTACACTCTTTTTCCCACAACACAGCTAATGAGCGTAGCTATGTGGCGTGTACAGACAGGGCTCAGAGTCCAACCCCCTGAAACAACTACATTCTGAGCGGAACAGGCAGACCTCATTCTCTTTCTTTCCACAAAAAATAAAATAGATGTCTGCGTCTTAGCCTTCACTCTGCTCTACTGAAACACTTTGCCTCTTTCTCTCTCCTCTTTCTTCGTCCCTCTTTCTCATTTTCGCTCCCCATTGCTCTATTCCCATCTCTCTCTCTCTCTCTCTCTCTCTCTCTCTCTCTCTCTCTCTCTCTCTCTCTCTCTCTCTCTCTCTCTCTCTCTCTCTATCCCCCCACTCACTCTCACTCTCTCTCTCTCTCTCTTTCTCTCTCTCACTCACTCACTCACTCACTCACTCACTCACTCACTCACTCACTCACTCACTCA
Source organism: Gadus morhua (assembly GCF_902167405.1). Lineage (NCBI taxonomy): Eukaryota > Metazoa > Chordata > Actinopteri > Gadiformes > Gadidae > Gadus > Gadus morhua. Next base: position 15,659,023 of record NC_044058.1, read on the forward strand.
CTCACTCACTCACTCACTCACTCACTCTATCCCCCCACTCACTCTCACTCTCTCTCTCTCTCTCTTTCTCTCTCTCACTCACTCACTCACTCACTCACTCACTCACTCACTCACTCACTCACTCACTCACTCACTCACTCACTCACTCACTCACTCACTCACTCACTCACTCACTCACTCACTCACTCTCTTTCACTTCCTCTCGTGTCATCCAAGTTCACTTTATTTTCTCTTAGTTTTACTGTTAGATGAAGCCATGCATAAAACATTTTTTAATCAAATGCTCCAGCCCTGGGACTGCTGCCGGGATTAGAATGAAACCATATTGTCATTGTTCTCTCATTTCAGTTTATTGTTATGAAATATACAATTGGGGGGGTAATTTCCTCATTACTGCCCTAATAGCTCGCGGGCAGGGGTGAGACAGAGGGGGGGAGCATCAACAAGAGGAAAGAAAAGAGCAAGAGAGAGAGAAAGAGTGAGAGAGAGAGAGAGAATTACGGAGAGAGTGAGAGAGAACGACAGAGAGAGAGAGAGGGAGGGAGAGAGAGAGAGAGAGAGAGAGAAAGACAGAGAGAGAGCGAGAGAGAGAGAGAGAATTACGGAGAGAGAGAGAAAGACAGAGAGAGAGAGAGAGAGAGAGAGAGAGAGAGAGAGAGAGAGAGAGAGAGAGAGAGAGAGAGAGAGACAGAGAGAGAGAGAGAGAGAGAGAGAGAGAGAGAGAGAGAGAGAGAGAGAGAGAGAGAGAGAGAGAGAGAGAGAGAGAGAGAGAGAGAGAGAGAGAGAGAGAGAGAGAGAGAGAGAGAGAGAGAGAGAGAGAGAGAGAGAGAGAGAGAGTGAGAGACTGGTGAGCAAATGGAAATCGAGAGTGAATGTACTGGATGTGCGCACCATGCTCACACAGCCCTGACACTAGCACACTACCTTCTTTCACTTCATTCAGCCCCTGTTGTCATAAAACGAAGTGTCTGCCGTCCCACTGTGGCACTAGCTGGTTCAGTCTTCCAGTAACATCCAAAAAAAGGAAAAAGGAAATAGGGAAGAGAGAAGAGGAGTCCTCCTGCTCTGAGCTCCGCCAAGGCTGTCCGAGGCTAGGGGAGGCGACAGAGCCAGGAGGTTGCAGAGAGCTATTGGTCTGTGTACCCATTAATGGGTCGCAAGGCACTCTGGGTCCTAAGCATCCCAGCGGCACACACACGTCCAGCTGAGGACTCTCCACTGTAACGCTTGGACAGGCTGTGCCCTGTTGCTACGGCAACAAGGAAGACCCCCCTTCCCCAGCCCCCAGCCCTACTCCCCCAATCACCACCAACTCGCCATTCAACAGGAAGAATTATTCTCCAGGATAGTTTTGAGTCTCTTCTGCGTAAACGTTGAGCCTCGTTTTTTCTCTCTTTCTTTAGGAGGATTGTGTGTGTGAGTATCTGCGTGTGTCTGTGCAGCTTGATTAATATAAACAATGTGTCAACTGTGCAAATAAACTTCGGCAGTACACAGATTTGTTTGAGAAGTTCTGAGAAATAAAAATAAAGCCCTTGAGGAGTTTACTGAGAAAAAGGGAGAGTTATGGTGAGAGAGAGAGAGAGAGAGAGAGAGAGAGAGAGAGAGAGAGAGAGAGAGAGAGAGAGAGAGAGAGAGAGAGAGAGAGAGAGAGAGAGAGAGGAATGAGGGGGAGAGAGATAAAGGAGGGCGACATTTTTGAGTAGAATAGCTCATTTATTTTTAAATTGTCTTCAAAACTCTAAACATAGGGACATTATCTGACGATTGTCATTAACGATAAAATAAAATAACATACAAATTATATATTACAATAAATAACTGATTAAATACATCACTTAATATTTAAAAGTCCAGACTATCTATTACAAGTTTTTCTTTGTTATTTTAAGTAAATCCTACTATTTTTACATTCAAACTCTGTAATTCTGGATTGTCTACAAAACTCCCTTAGATGATTCCATTAGTTTAGTTAGGCATCCTATATGAAATAATGAAACCCTTTGGGTTAGACCATCATTTGTAGGGGTCAGCCTGCAGCCTTCATGTTATCCCTGCACGTGAAGGCCTTACCATCTAGGCAAGGGTTATGTCTGACAAAGATGGAAGAGGGCTCAGGATGGAACTGATTAAGGACAGGGTCACCGGATATGACCATGATCGATATGGATCAGTGTTAAACACAGAATCACACCATCTTCCTCTATATAGGAGGCTTTTAACTATATTATGAAGGCTTCACATACATTTGGCACAAAAAGGAACACATTTGGTAATATTGAATAGAGAGAATGTTAGGGAGAGAGGGTAGTTTGTATTATATATCGTTTATATTGTGCCTTGCCATCCAGTATGTCATAGGCTACTCTGCTTTACTCATTTTATTAGTATATTAGTAGTCTGAAAGAACAGAAACTGTTAGTAGTCTGACAGAAACTTGGCACCAGCCAGAGGTTTACTCTGCCCTAAATGAAGCCTGCCCCCCAGGCTACAGTTACTTGGAGGCAGCCCGCAGCACTGGTCGTGGTGGTGGCCTAGCTGTCATCCACCGACAGGACCTGGAATTGTCCCCCAAATTGCTGCCTACAACTTCCTCCTGCGAGTGTCTTGCATTTACATGTAAGCCCCCCCTTCCCATGACTGTTCTACTCATCTACCGTCCCCCAAAACCCAACTCTGTTTTCATCCCGGAAATGTCTGATCTCCTCACAACACTCTGTACTACCTCTGCCAGTACCATAATTTTGGGAGATTTTAATATTGATGTTGACACCCCGTCGTGCCATTCTGCTGCCGATTTTCTTCAGCTGCTAGACTCGCTCAACCTACAACCACGTGTTGATTCCCCCACACATTCCAGGGGACACACACTCGACCTGGTTATCTCTAACTCCGCCCCCATCAGCAATCTACAGGTTTATGATCTTGATGTTTCAGATGACAAGGTTGTGTCAATGGAGCTGCCCTTTCCTTCCACCCACACCAAACCAAAGCGGCAGATCCACTTCAGAAACCTGAAAAACATCAACGTGGATGCCCTGGTCCGGTATCTTCAACTTCTCTCCTCTGGCTCAACTGACTTCATCTCCGCTGCTGACTCAATGGATTTTTACACCTGGACTCCTGGTCTCCTGGACCTCAACGCCCCCTTAACATCTAGGTCAGTCTCTTTCTTGTGCTCAGCACCCTGGTTCACTGGCAAACTGCGAAAGATGAGAAGGCTGGGCGTGTCCTTGGGCGGAGGCTCAAGGCCTCTGGACTGACTGTTCACAAACAGGCATACAGGGACAACAGGAGGGCATATGCAGAAGCTCTGAGGAATAAACGATCCAGGTTTTATTCCTCCATCATCAGCACGGGCAACTAATTATATATATTTTTTAACAATTAATCATCTTCTCAAACCCCCTTCACCTTCCCACTCTGAAAGCCACTGAGGAGAGTGGCTTCCCTTTTTTCAAACAAAAAGTTAATAACATCCGCTTACACCTCACCAACACTGCTGACCTGCCCCTCCCAACTGCCGATCCACCATTTGAGAGTGTTCAGACCCTCTGCACCTTCTCCGGCGTCACACAGGAAGAGGTGGAGGACGTCATCAGAAAAGTGAAACTGTCCACCTGTGCACTGGTCCCCTTCCCTTCAGTTCTGCTGAAGGCCAACATCTCTGCCGTCTGTCCACTCATCACCAAGATCATAAACCACTACCTCCTGGGTGGCAATATCTCATCTGCGTTAAAAAAAACTGCTGTCATCAGACCACAAATGAAAAAACCCACCCTATATCCAGAAGTCTCCTCCAACTACAGGCCCACCAATCTTCCGTTCCTGTCAAAGGTTATGGAAAAAAACTGTGGCAGCACAACTTCAGGATCACCTCATCCAAAATAACCAGTTTGAGAAGCTCCAGTCTGGTTTCCGCTCTGGACACAGTACAGAAACAGCCTTATCATGGTCACCAAAGACCTCCTGGTGGCAGCAGACACCGGTTCCCCGTCTCTTCTTATCCTCTTGGACCTAACAGCTGCTTTTGATACAGTCAACCACAATATCCTCCTCCACCGCCTGCAATACACCATTGGACTCAGGAAATGTTCATAACTGGTTCACCTCATAACTCGCATGTCGCCCTGAGCAAAGCAAAGTCACACACCCGCAACGTCACCTGCGGTGTCCCCCAGGGATCAGTGTTGGGCCCCACCCTTTTCTCCATCTATATACTCCCCCTGGGCAATGTCATTAGCAGGCATGGGTTAGCATTCCATTGCTATGCTGATGATGCACAGCTCTACCTCAGGACAACATCCATTGCTTCTGCCCCTCTACCAACATCCAGACTGACCACCTGCCTGGAGGAGATAGAGGCGTGGATGAAGCTCAACTTCCTTCAGTAGAACAGCTCCAAAACCAGCCATCCTTGATGGCACACCATATCAGCTCGTTCTTCCCCCATAACCAATATCACTTTCTCTGGCAAAAAAATCTCCCTTTCCACATCTGTCACCAACCTGGGTGTTAAAATGGACCCTCAACTCACCTTTGACACCCACATCAAACACCTCTGTAAGACATCATTCTACTTCCTTAGGAACATCGCCAAACTCCGTCCAACCCTGGCAGATGCAGAGAAGCTCGTCCATGCCTTTATCTCCTCCAGGATGGACTACTGTAATGCTCTCCTCATCGGGATCTCTGGCAAGAGCATCCAGAGGCTTCATTGTATACAAAACAGCGCAAACCCAAAGGACAAAGCTACGCACCATGGTTGATCGGGCCTTTTCCGCTGCTGCCCCTAGACTGTGGACCACCCTCTCGGACCACCTGAGGGCCCCACAGACTTCAGCTGCTTTTTAACGAAACCTAAAAACGTATATTTTTAAAAAAAAAAGGTACATTTTGTTTCATAGCTTCTCCTTTTTAAGGTGGTTCGGGCATCTGGTAAGGATGCCCACTGGGCGCCTCCCTTGGGAGGTGTTTCAGGCACGTCCAGTGGGGAGGAGACCTCGGGGAAGACCCAGGACTAGGTGGAGAGATTATATCTCAACACTGGCCTGGGAACACCTCGGGATCCCCCTGTCAGAGCTGGTCAATGTGGCCCGGGAAAGGGAAGTCTGGGGCCCCCCTCCCCCCGCGACCCGACCCCGGATAAGCGGATGAAGATGAGATGAGATGAGATGATGAGGTTCTCCTTTTTAACCATTTATTTGTAAATTGTTATTTTTGTAATTGTAATTGCAATTCTCATTGATTTTATTTTTACTTCTCTGTAGCACTTTGAGATTCTAGTAATAAAAAGTGCAATACAAATGACATTTATTATTAATAATATTATTGGAGGAAAGGTGGTTTGAATACAAAAAATGCTTAGAATAGGAGCCTCGATGAATCCGTTAACCCTCCTTTAGCATAGCTTACTCCTGACCAACATTTATGAAAGGAAAGGAGATAGTGGTATCCCATAATGCTTTACGGCGGTAATATTTAAAGCAACATAACTCCGAGGAAGTTTACCGACTCTACGCAAATACGCATGAGAGACGCGGTAAAGCAGAAGAAGAGAAGAGAAGAAAATACAGTTGATAATAATGGCTACCAATTCCAGAAACATATAATTTGAATCGAAATGAATTCATTAAGCACACAATATACGCTGTAGGAAAATAAAATGCAGATTTCACATTTAAGAGACTACTGGGTGCAGTTAATTTCAACATCAACATAAATTGAGCCTCTTTCTTTTCACATGTGAATTGGGATTCAAGTGGCCTAAAATATTCCCGTTGGCAGAGTCCGACCTAAGTGATTCTCACTGTTGGCGACAACCTGATTGAAATCAATACGACAAAAGAGCATGGATCGAAAGAGCGCTTGTTGTAGTCCAACTTCGGAAAACAAAGTCTAATTCATTTTAAACAGTGCTGTCTTTTCCTATGTTCAAAAGGAAGTACCTTTTCATCTCTCCTAGACCTGATGACGTTTTCCACAAAGGTTAAGGAAAGGAGGCATAAAGGTTATAAGAGATAGGCATAAGAGATTTGACTATTCGTAGAGGCCCCATGTTTTTACATGAGACCTCTTATGTTCTTCAGGTGAATAAGGCAGATTTAATCACTGACTTGATATGACTGTTGACATTTCAATCTGAAGATTTTCTGGCTTGGTTTTTAGGTTTTAAGGAGAGGGACTCAAGGTGTCGGCTAACTTTTATCTTTGGCATCGAAAACAATTCTCCCAGTTTTGTCCTTATTCAGTTGTAGAATATTCTATTCAATGCACTGGCACAGCAGATCTATAGGACGATTGTCAGTTGGTGAAAGGGGAATATAGATTTGTGGGTTGTCCGCATAACAATGGCAAGCAATGTTATTATTTCGCATAATTAGGCCTACTGGGAGCTTGTAGAGGTTGAATATGGTCACAGGATTGAACCTTGGGGGACTCCACATGTCATGTTCGTAGGCCCAACACAATTTTCCAATTGGTCCAAAAGTATTGAGTGGTGAACAGTGTTGAATGCAGCACTACGGGCCAAGAGCATCAATATTGACATTTTGCCAGAGGCTGTGTAAAGAGGAATATCATTTACCACTTTAATAAGTGGTTCTGGTGATATTTAGGGGTCGAAATCCTGAATGGAAGTTGTCATAGCTTCTAGTTGAGGCCAAGAACTTATTCAGTTGCTGGATGACAACTTATCCATGTTTTTCCTTAAGAATGGATTGGTCTCTAGTTGTCGATGATAGCATCAAGGCCTGTTCATTTAAAAAGGTTTTAATATAACTGCAATAGTCTAGGAGCATGCTCTTGACAAAAGCATGCATAAGTGACTCAGACCGGGTAGGGAAGCCTCTGATTATGGAAATGTTTCTGAGATGGAAAAAAGCAACCTTGGTGTAGGGAGGCAACAGTGAGGGCATTTCCCCACTGGTTAATAAAAAGAGGACGTTCTATATCCGTAGGGCCCTTTCTTTGATCATTAACGTTAGATCTTCATTCCCTTGTCTTGCTGGCCAACTCACCTTTCTCTCATCGGGAAATAAGTGCAACCGGAATCCTGCTACTCCTGCTGATGCTGCTGCTGTTCGGAGCAGAATATTGTCAGAGTAAACGCTTGCTCATTTAAAAATATATGTATTTATTTGATGAATGCAGTTGCTAATAAGTGAATATAAATAAAATGATTTTTTAAAATAATAGAAAAAAATACATATAAAGACGTGTCAGGATGGCCGAGCGGTCTAAGGCGCTGCGTTCAGGTCGCAGTCTCCTCTGGAGGCGTGGGTTCGAATCCCACTTCTGACAAGAGTTTTGAGGACACCCAACGAAAAGCGATATTACTATCATAATAACATTTTCATTTCAAAGGATCTGCGAATTTAAGTTCCCCCGCTACGGATAGATATTCCGCAAGAGGTGAACTCAATCACTCGTCATTTTTAAATTGCGTTTCAGAAATGATTTTTAAAAAAATACATTGCATTGGCCGGGAATCGAACCCGGGCCTCCCGCGTGGCAGGCGAGAATTCTACCACTGAACCACCAATGCCTACACTTAAATTTACTTTGCGCCAGGATTTAATCCAGACACACATTTACACATGCAAGGTTGGGAGAAGAAGAGCTCAGTTAATAAATGGAACGCTGAAACAGAGTAACCGTGTAGTAATTCGATTTATTTTTGTTTGATGAATGTGGTCGCTGAAACATGAACATAAACTAAATGGGTTTTAGTTCTCAGCAACAAAAAAAAAGTAAACGACCTGCGGGCGGCAGTTCATGTATTTTTATATTTCATCTTACCAGCGCAAGTCACCTATCCAGCTGGATGCTTTCACAAACCCAACTGGACTCAATCATTAGATCTCTCTGCTACTCCTTCCTCTCTTCCTGGCCTTCCACAGCCTCGACCTCTTAGAAACAGAAGTTCTGGATGAATATCACTCACTGTCTGGGCTTCTTCCTGGCTATATACCTCGGACCACGAATAATCAACATGGGAATGACAAATCCTTTTCTCCCAAGGCTATCCCTGTGTGAGTGAACCTTCCATGCTGAGAGAGGGAGAGTAGGGAAAACTGATTTATTTAGGAGTTTGAGAGAAACAGAGACAAATGGAGAAGCAGACACATGCTTATATATGTTATTCCAAGGATGGCTTTTTGTGTCTCTACTAAAAATATACAAACAACTGATGCTAGTTTTAAACAAAGAAAATAAACACATTGTCACATGACCTGTTCACATTACAAGACAAAAGCTTAGATGGGGTAAGGGCGCATTATTCCATTTGACAAACTTGCGAAAGACGGCACGAAGATGGGTCAAAGGTAGGCTACTCCACGGACAGAGTGAAAGACACTACACTCTGCCTGCTACAGAACTTCAAGGCTCTTCTAGTAGCCTACTGCTGTCGAACCAGGATGGTATCGTAAGTACGGTATTACGCTGGTTGCGTTAACACAGTCGGCAATAAAGTTCCAACGGCCACGTTGTTGAGCCCAAGAGGGTGAATGGCAAATGAGAAGGGGGAGTTTCCAGCAGCACAGAGGGATTTCAGCAGTCTTGGTACCTCACAGTCTGTGGGCTGATCAGCCAGCCAAACTTGGCTACGTCTAGACGTTAACGAGGTGAAAGGAGCAATCCTCTTAATTAGAACGCTGGGTTAGGAGTTGTGTGACGTGGGTGGACCAGGCACGAGCGCTCGTGTGTGTCTTTCAGTGTGCCGAAATATTACCGTCCACGTATTTCATCTATGTTATCTCAATGATGTTCCTGCATCCTGATAGATCCTAGCGTCTTTGAGTCATTTTAGGATGACACACCATCTCCCTCTCTCCATGTTTCAGGGTCTGTCGATGATGGTTGCCGTAGAGATCAATAGATCCTGCGGAGGACCGCATGGGTTCCAAAGATAAACCAGAGCCCAACGGCCCGAGGATGAAAGCCTTTCCTTCACCCCGCCAGTATAACGGCCTTTCGGCGGACACTCACTCACACTCTGACAGGAAACACATGAAACAGGTTCGATGGTTCCACCAATAATAAACGTTTCAATCGAATGTTTGCGCTCAGTCAGGGTTCTTTTGTGTGCCAGCTGCTTCCAAGGCTGGTCAACATTTATTTATGATTCCAGGCTGTTAATGAATGGCATTTATTTTCTTTGTTAAATGGACATAGAATGCATCGCAAATTTTTGATATGTGCTCAGTCAATAAAGACAGAGTGTAAACCGGCTAATCGCTTTCAGATTTTGTCCCATGTTTTTTCGAAAACAGATCACAGATCCGAACCCTTTCATGAATATATCCTTTAAGACTCTCGGGTTTCAAACTCTGCTGCAGGCTTGTTATTCGCTGGTCTCAACATTTGGATGATATGGCGTCGAATTAATGCGGGACAAAAAAAGTTGTCTGTGGAAGTAAAAATAAATAAATGAAAATGTTTAAAAAAAGACCTGCGTTAAGAACAGCGTAAGAACATTCTCCAACGCTCATGGGGTAATGGATAGAGACAGTTCAAAGTTGTGCTGGTGCTATCACTGCCAAATTTGTCCCCATCATCTTCTGGTTTTCTACACGAAATGGGAATGGGAAGCAGATGAGCCGCTGTCCCTGCTGGCCATTCTGACCAACAATGCAACGGTGCAACAGCCGTGCCCGTTGGGTAACCCCTGCTTGCAGTCTTCTGGATGAAATAAACATGTGTGTGTTGTCCTCACTGCAGTGTAGCAACTGCAGCTATACAACTAGTTAAACTCTTCCTTATAAATGAAGACGTGAGTCGTAGTAAGCTTTAGTTGCTCTTTACTGTGGCTCTTTCTCTCATTGTACAAGGTCAGAGTGAAAACTGTAACAAGACAAATACGAAAATTACCATTTAGCTCTGTAACAGGTGCTTTCCACATGTAAATAAATGTAAATAAAACGTTTTTAGCCACAAATATATCACATGCATTTTTCATGTAAATAGTACTTTCTAACATTAACTTATGAATGTAATTATGAAATTATCAACTTACGACGTTGCCTCTGTGACGTTTACAGTGATACAATCATGCGGTTGAACACAGAAATGTAGCTATGCAAATTCGGTTAGCCTCCTTCCTCAGACTACTAAACCAAAACAAACCTATGAGCCGGGAACATTAGGGTGAAAACTGCCCTTCAAAATAATAGCTCTTTCAAAACAAAATCCATTCAGATTTATGTGTGAAAGGCAACACACTCCCCGTCTGACCTCTGTGAGGTCATTAATTGACCCCAATGGACTACATGAGTCTCTGAACATCAGTCTTTAGTAAGAAGTAAGACAACTTCTGAGACTGGTCTGAAGAAAGTTTTTGAATGTCCCTGATTTGTTGTCCTCAATCCCACCTTTCTCACCCCTCCGTCTTCTCCAGGGAAATCCTTCGCAACTGCAGCACAGTCTTCAGATGGAAAGGCTTCCAGGACTGTCTGGCTGTTGGAGGCAAACTTGTGGAGCCTGAGGTTTGACTCAGCCAGTGACATCTGTGTTCTGCTCAACAAGCTGATGGCTTCGGCATCAGACGACGCAGAACAAAGGCCGTCGTCCACATAGAAGCGGCGTTTAACGAAGTTGACTGTGTCGGACCCATGTTCTCGTGCACCCTCTCTAATTGCTCTCCTCCGTAGATGGCTACAGCTGGGGACGGACTGTTGCCGAAAACATGAACTTTCATTCTGTAGTCTATGATTTCTTTTGTCACGTCATTGTCCCGGTACCACAGGAATCTCAGATAATTTCTGTGGTCCTCCTGCACCAAAAAGCAGTGAAACAACTGCTGTATGCCTGCCAAGATGGCAACCTTTTCCTTACGGAACCGCATCAGAACTCCGAGGAGAGAATTGCTAGCACGGTTGTCTTAGGGGTTAAGATCACAGATCCGAACCCTTTCATGAATATATCCTTTAAGACTCTCGGGTTTCAAACTCTGCTGCAGGCTTGTTATTCGCTGGTCTCAACATTTGGATGATATGGCGTCGAATTAATGCGGGACAAAAAAAGTTGTCTGTGGAAGTAAAAATAAATAAATGAAAATGTTTAAAAAAAAGACCTGCGTTAAGAACAGCGTAAGAACATTCTCCAACGCTCATGGGGTAATGGATAGAGACAGTTCAAAGTTGTGCTGGTGCTATCACTGCCAAATTTGTCCCCATCATCTTCTGGTTTTCTACAAGAAATGGGAATGGGAAGCAGATGAGCCGCTGTCCCTGCTGGCCATTCTGACCAACAATGCAACGGTGCAACAGCCGTGCCCGTTGGGTAACCCCTGCTTGCAGTCTTCTGGATGAAATAAACATGTGTGTGTTGTCCTCACTGCAGTGTAGCAACTGCAGCTATACAACTAGTTAAACTCTTCCTTATAAATGAAGACGTGAGTCGTAGTAAGCTTTAGTTGCTCTTTACTGTGGCTCTTTCTCTCATTGTACAAGGTCAGAGTGAAAACTGTAACAAGACAAATACGAAAATTACCATTTAGCTCTGTAACAGGTGCTTTCCACATGTAAATAAATGTAAATAAAACGTTTTTAGCCACAAATATATCACATGCATTTTTCATGTAAATAGTACTTTCTAACATTAACTTATGAATGTAATTATGAAATTATCAACTTACGACGTTGCCTCTGTGACGTTTACAGTGATACAATCATGCGGTTGAACACAGAAATGTAGCTATGCAAATTCGGTTAGCCTCCTTCCTCAGACTACTAAACCAAAACAAACCTATGACCCGGGAAAATTAGGGTGAAAACTGCCCTTCAAAATAATAGCTCTTTCAAAACAAAATCCATTCAGATTTATGTGTGAAAGGCAACACACTCCCCGTCTGACCTCTGTGAGGTCATTAATTGACCCCAATGGACTACATGAGTCTCTGAACATCAGTCTTTAGTAAGAAGTAAGACAACTTCTGAGACTGGTCTGAAGAAAGTTTTTGAATGTCCCTGATTTGTTGTCCTCAATCCCACCTTTCTCACCCCTCCGTCTTCTCCAGGGAAATCCTTCGCAACTGCAGCACAGTCTTCAGATGGAAAGGCTTCCAGGACTGTCTGGCTGTTGGAGGCAAACTTGTGGAGCCTGAGGTTTGACTCAGCCAGTGACATCTGTGTTCTGCTCAACAAGCTGATGGCTTCGGCATCAGACGACGCAGAACAAAGGCCGTCGTCCACATAGAAGCGGCGTTTAACGAAGTTGACTGTGTCGGACCCATGTTCTCGTGCACCCTCTCTAATTGCTCTCCTCCGTAGATGGCTACAGCTGGGGACGGACTGTTGCCGAAAACATGAACTTTCATTCTGTAGTCTATGATTTCTTTTGTCACGTCATTGTCCCGGTACCACAGGAATCTCAGATAATTTCTGTGGTCCTCCTGCACCAAAAAGCAGTGAAACAACTGCTGTATGCCTGCCAAGATGGCAACCTTTTCCTTACGGAACCGCATCAGAACTCCGAGGAGAGAATTGCTAGCACGGTTGTCTTAAAGGTGTTGACTGTTGGTGTATGTGCTTTCCCCAAGCAGACTTCTCAAACCAGCACCTATCCTAGGTCCAAGCATTGGGCAAAGGGGGCATTGTGGGGGCCATTGACTTGTTCCCGGACTTTGTGCACTCTTATTATGTCTCTACCAAGCAACAGGAGGATCTCAGCAGTTGGGTCGACCTCTGGGATAAGCTCAAAAAAGCTTGACCTTGCTAGCGACCGGTTGCTTTGGTCATCTAGGATGACGTAGGCCTTGATAGCTTTGTCTGGTTGACCTTTAGGATATAGCTTCACAAGACAAATCTTGGAACATGACCAGCCAACGTTTCCTGTGCCACAGACCTCTGTGCAGTTTGAGTTAACAACAGCTTTAATGGTGCTGCTCTCTTCCTCCTCCCCGCCGTTGTGTGGTGGAGTTGAATGGGCTTTGACTTGAGGTGCAAGTCAAGGGTGCATGGTAGAGTCGTGAAAGGTGCTATCACACTCCAAACACTTAACTGCATTCGTCCTTAGCAAGGTGAGTAGTTGAGCCACAGCACTTAAAGCAGATTCCTTTTTCTTTGAGAAAGGCCTTTCATTCCTCCAGCTTCATGGCTCTGAAGGCTTTGCAGCGTTTGAGAGGATGTGGCTTGCCATGTATTGGACAGCTTTTGTTCAGGTCGCTGACTTCTTTGTTTATACTTAGGCTTGTTGGGGCGATGTCCGTCTTGTGGACTGAAATTGGGTACTTTATGCCTTTAAAGAAGGTTTTTTCAGACTTTGCAGGCGAGCCACTAGTACTTGACCCTAGCAAAGCTAGGGTCATTCCTTTTACGAGCTTCGCTGCACACAAACTTGCTGAAGAACTCCAATGGTGGATATCTTCCTCTATTTTCTTCCTTGTGTTTTGAACCAACCGAAATTGATTTTTCTTGAAGCCCATAGGGCAGTTTCCCAACTATGTGTTCAATGCCAAGTGCGGTATCCAGGTAGGAGAGAGCTGGGAGGTAGCCATCCTCCTTAGCGCACTGCACTTCCATTAACAAGTCTGCTAGTTCCCGTAGCTTCGTCTGTTCTTTTGCTGAGACTCTTGGGAAATTATCGAGCCGGTCGAAAAGAGCTTTTTCAATTATTTCAGGTGCTGCATAACATTCCTGGAGGCGTTCCCAGGCCTTTGTGAGTGCTATGACTGGGTTTGTTACACTGACCGTAGACGTTTGACGTGGTTTCCGGATTCTTTACCAAGCCATTTTCTCATTAAGTCCAAATCCTCAGTAGCTGTGAGGCCTAGCCCTTGAGTGGCGCTGATGTATGACGACTGCCAAGCACGATAATGTTCAGGCTGATCGTCAAACTGATATAAACTTGAACTCACCAGGTCCCGTCGAGCCAAATACTGCACCAGGTGTTTGGCCGTGGGTCCAGTGTAGGGAGCTGTCGGTGCTCTCTGGGGATAGAAGGGCTGTGCTGACCTGTTCTAGTCGGTATGGCTCACCTTTGAGCCTCTCTGTTGGTCAGATTCTCCATGCGGAGCCTGGTTTTCTATCTTAACCCCTGGTGGGACATATAGATCAGGAGGCTGACATGTTGGCTGGGTAGCTTTAAGGGCTGGCTGAGCTGGGGGGTCGGTAGAAGGATGGCCTTTATATGAGTGCGGGTCGAAGTGAGACCTAATGTATTCTTCTGTCCTTCCCATTTTATCCTCTTCTGATGGGCTTACTTCCTCTACCAGCATATAATTTTCCACACCGTCTGCTGCTTCCCACACAGCTGCTTTAGCCTCGGCCATTGCTGCCTCTCTGCGAATGGTGAGCGCTTCTAGCTCAGCGTCTTTCTTTGCCTTTTCCAGCTGATATGTAGCTTCTCTGTCAGCCTTTTCTTTCTGGTGCTCTGCCTCCTCAGCAGCCCTCTCTATTTTAGCTTTGGCTTCTTGTTCAGCGAATGCAAGATGTGTTCTAGCTGCCTCTGCTTTAGCTCGTGCACGTATTAATGAGCTACTTGATTCCGTAGATGACCGTGAACTTCTTTTACTGTACCACGATGTACAACGCCAGCTTTTTAACGTCTTTTCACTGTGTTGTCCTCACTGCAGTGTAGCAACTGCAGCTATACAACTAGTTAAACTCTTCCTTATAAATGAAGACATGAGTCGTAGTAAGCTTTAGTTGCTCTTTACTGTGGCTCTTTCTCTCTTTGTACAAGGTCAGAGTGAAAACTGTAACAAGACAAATACGAAAATGACCATTTATCTCTGTAACAGGTGCTTTCCACATGTAAATAAATTTAAATAAAACATTTTTAGCCACAAATATATCACATGCATTTTTCATGTAAATAGTACTTTCTAACATTAACTTATGAATGTAATTATGAAATGATCAACTTACGACGTTGCCTCTGTGACGTTTACATTGATACAATCATGCGGTTGAACACAGAAATGTAGCTATGCAAATTTGGTTAGCCTCCTCAGACTACTAAACCAAAACAAACCTATGACCCGGGAACATTAGGGTGAAAACTGCCCTTCAAAATAAGAGCTCTTTCAAAACAAAAGTCCATTCAGATTTATGCGTGAAAGGCAACACAATGTGCTTTACTCCCGGGTTTTCAAATCACAATAAGGAAACATGATTTTTTTTAGGAATTATCCATGCTAGTTCATGAACAAAATGAAATTAAACGTGGCTCATTTTAGCCACGCTTGTACATCTTAGACTACACATGCAATGACCACCTCCATTTTGACGGCAGGAGAGCATTGTATTGTTAGTTATTGTTGTGAGAGGATTTTTTATTATGGGTAGAGGTTGTGTGATTGAAACTGCCACAGTGTTTCTCTTGCCAAAAAGGTTTTCATGAACCTAGATTACTGTATACATACAGTATGTTGATTTAGAATGTTTACAATACCACAACTCCTCTGATTCCCCTCAATATGAAGGATGTACAAGCCCTATAATCAGCTCGTTATGACAAAAAAGAAAGGAATCAATTGTGTGCATGGGAGCACTCGTGATATCAAACAGGCTGAAGAACACTCAGAGTAAAACAGTGTATCTACATCAGGCTTCCAGCAAATCAAACAGCTATAAACATTCTGGCACTTCAGCACTCCAATGTCGCAAAGAGCTAAACAAGATGCTGAGGCTGCAACAACTCTTTCCAGATGGTCCCCATGCATTACAGCACAGAGAATCTTTTCCTCGACTCACAACAAAGGTCCAGAGACAGAGGGTCAAAGAGAGAGAGAGAGAGAGCAAGAGTAGAGAAAACACATCTTAAGTATATTTGTTTGCGTTGCGTATACAAACCCTTACCATAGTCCACAAGAACCCTTGTAGCAAATGATGTGTTTGCACCAGTGTGTATGTGTGTTGTTTGTTTGTGTGTGTGTGTGTGTGTGTGTGTGTGTGTGCTGTCTGTGTGTGTGTTGCCCACTTTTTCCCTTTCTATATCCTGATTGATAACAACAGCTTAGCAGTAGGATGAGACAAGGCTGCACCTGCTCTGCATGGAGGCAGTGTGGGGATGGAGGGGAGGGGGGGCTAGGGTGCAAAGGTCATACTGACCTCCTGTCATAATCCCTCGCTAATGCCGGCTTCTTACTGTCTTTCATTAATTAAATCATTCATTCATTATTTTTTTCTCTCTTTCCTACTGTATTCCTTTTCTATCCCATACTCTCATCCCCAAAGATTGGTGTCTGTTTGCTAGTGTTTCCCCCACACCGCTCATTGTTTTTCTTGCCATGTTCCAAGATCCGTTCCACCCGCCTTCATCTATGACTCGCAAGGAGGGTGGAAAAGAGCAAAGACACCGACAGAGTACGTTCTGTGTACCGTGCCATGGTATTCTAGCCTTGAACACACAGAGCACAGTGAGGCACTACCTCATGGTCGCTCCATGATGCCTGACGGGGGCTTGTGGCCATTCAATATCAACTTAACCCTGAGGGACTTCATGGAGTAACCCTGTGTGATATGGCAGGGTGTGTTTGTTTGTTTGTTTGTTGTTTCCAGGGTGGCTGGGGTGTATATGTGTGTGTTTCTGATTGGTTTGCATGCATGCATGCATGCATGTGTGTGTGTGTGTGTGTGTGTGTGTGTGTGTGTGTGTGTGGTGTGTGTGCGTGTGTGTGTGCGTGTGTGTGTGCGTGTGCGTGTGTGTGTGAGAGTGTGTGTGCGTGTGTGCAATACAATACAAACTAGATAATGTGCTCACTAGAGCAGAGTCCTCCGCCCAAGGAATGAGCTTCCTAGAATTGGGCCTGGCTCGGAGGGAGTCCATTGGCTGCTCTGAGCTGAGTCCGATGACACCCTACAATGCACCATTTAGAGATCCCCAAGTAAACAGGACGTGGGCGGGGCCGGGGGAGGTCACCCACTCATCATCAGGAACCCTTGACAAACCTTTCAGGATCATTCTGTGTCCCGTATCGTGACTCTACAGGAAGTTATGCACCTTTTCTGAGAAGTTAATAACTTCTTCCTTGGCCCGTAGTCAAGCTGTCCACCAAGTTTGGTAGACACAGGTAACATAATCTCCTTGTGAAGGTAACAATACAATGCAGCCAGTGTTTCCTACGTAGTAAAACAGAGGCAAAGGAAAAAGGAGGGCGGGTTATGGAGCGGCTACAGCAACTCTAGGGTTGCCGGTCCTATTCCCCCTCACTGAGAATTGAAGTGCCATTGAGCAAGGCAGCCAACCCTAACAGCTCCAATGTGGCTGCCTTGCATGGCTGAGGCTGTGAGAATATGTGTGAGAATGCGTGCTTGAGTGTGTGATGGTTTTGGGACGTTGTAAAGCACTGTGCACCAATGTGGCCACTTAGATAAAATATCTGTTATTATGACATTGTGCTTCCTCAATAAAAGACAGCATTATGTGGATCCTGCCAGAAATGCAAACGATAATGTTCCTGAAGCAAAAACAAAACGGGGGCGCAGAGGAGGTCAGCAAACAAAACATCTGGCGGAGCGAGTTTTAAGACAAAATAGTCAATCGTTTCAGAACATGTCGGTCCCAAGAGCACATGTTTTACTACAGCAACGGCGAGCACGTTGCTTATCAATACCGCCAAGCCAACATTGTGTCAGGAAAGGGAGAGAATCATTGGGTGAGTGGTGTGTTTCGTGTGCGTCCAGCGCGTCAATTCAGGCCTTTGATGCACAGCTGTGGCCGGGGTTTGTGAAGGGAGGGTTGTGTTCCGTCTATTTGAGGGGGAGCTCATTGCTTGGGAACAGTTCACTCTACTGTCAGACACACGGTTCGCCGTCTATATGAGGGGGAGCTCACTGTATGGGAAAGTTCACTTTACTGTCAGACACACGGTTCGCCCGATCCGCACTAAAGCATGCTAAACCAATTCCAACCGTCTATCTGGAAGGGTTTACTGACCGCCACATTCATCAGCAAACATGCACACAGGCCATGTCAAACATTTATGTTGAACATGCACTTTTTATCTGAGGCACATTCCCCCCTCCCAAATTTAAAAATAGCTTCCTATTGTACAGATATGCACGTCAAACAAATTGGTAGAGGCGGAATGTTTAGAACGCTATGCTATCCTGAGATGGCTACATCCTGGGCTGTTTTCACATGTCAGAGGGCCTAGCGCGAAAGCCCATGAAACCGGCTTCGTAGAAGTAGTTGAATGAAGACATTTACAGTGAGTTGGAATATGTAAGACCAGATTCGAACACCGTGTGTGTGTGTGTGTGTGTGTGTGTGTGTGTGTGTGTGTGTGTGTGTGTGTGTGTGTGTGTGTGTGTGTGTGTGTGCTTGTTGTAAGAGGTATGGGATTCTAATATGTGCCTTCACTGTCAGTAAATGTTTAACAGGTGTCTTGTGAAGTGTGCTTGAAGCTCCTCCAGAGTAATTATACATCAGTCAGAACTAACCACTGGTCTCCCTGTAAGAGAGGAACTAGAAGGTGAGCGCCAGAGTAAGCCCGACCTGCCAACAAAGTAATTGACCACAACATCTGTGTGTCTGTGTGTGTGTGTGTGTGTGTGTGCGCGTGCGTGTGTGTTTGTGCGTGTGTGCATATGTGTGTTTGTATGTGTGAGTGTGTCTGTGTGTGCGTTCAAGTGCGGTGTGTGTGTGTGTGTGTTTGTGTGTGTTTGTGTGCATCTGTGTGCGTTTGTTAGAGAGTATGTGTACGCTTGCGTAAGTGTGTGCTTGGTCGTGTGTGTGAGAGAGCATGTCCATGCGCATGTGGTGAGAAAGTGGGAGAGTGTGTTTGCGTCTGCATATATTTGTGAATTGTGTGTGTGTGTGCGTGTGTGTGCAGTGTGTGTGTGTGTGAGCCAGAGTTTGCATGCGTGTATATGTGCGTTTATGAGGGGCAGTATTGGCCATAATTCAAACGTACCCCCACACCTGAAACTTAGACCTCTCACACTCGCTACTGAAAACCTTTCATACATAATACTGAAAACCTATCACAAATACTAATGAAATATAAATCTCTCACACACACTACTGAAAACCTCAGGTACAAACTACTGAAACCTCTCACATATGCTAATATACTTAGACATACCCTTCATACTCACCCTCAGAATCACTCACACATAAAGGACTGAGATGCACTTAAATACACAACTGACATTTGTGTGTGTGTGTGTGTGTGTGTGTGTGTGTGTGTGTGCATGTTTGTGTATGTGTGTGTGTGTGTGTGTGTGTGTGTGCATGTTTGTGTATGTGTGTGTATGTGTGTGTTAGTGTGTGTGTGTGTGTGTGTGCGTGTGTGTGTGCGTTTTTCCTTGTATGTACACAATGCCTGCCTGTCTGTATGTGTGAGTGTGAATGTGTGTGTGTGTGTGTGTGTTTGTGATTCAGCATGTGTGGCAGTGAGCGACTTTTCCAAAGTGAAGTTTAAGTGAACAGTGCTGTACCTTGCAACATGGGATATCAACTCCATACGACACCAGATTCCACACAGATGTCAGTGGTATGTATGGGCGCAGTGGTGCAGCGCCCTGTTATTCCATCACTGTGAATACAAAGCACAGTGTTTGGCATGGACTCATGGAGCATAGTTGAGTTTCTCCTCTCTCTCTCTCTCTCTCTCTCTCTCTCTCTCTCTCTCTCTCTCTCTCTCTCTCTCTCTCTCTTTCCTTCCCTCATCCAGCGCTCTTCCAATACAGAGTTGACATATCGGATTCGCTGAACCCATTTCAATTCTCCACGTCTGCCAGGCGACGATGACATGAATCGAAAACCCTAGTGTTTCTGCCGGGTCGTTTCTGATTCAGGTCAGCATTCGCCTGAGGCCTCACATCTGGCCCGTTCTGAACATGAATTTCTCCATTGTTCATGGATGAGTTTATTTTAGTCCTGCTTGTTTTCCCTTGACATCTCGTCAGGTCGAAGCCTATGACTAAGAGCTCCGGTACTGTCTTGGCTTGTTAGGTAGGGCCATGTTTGTTTCGTGATAGTAATTGAGCTTGATGCAACAGGATGAGTGGTGAGTGGTAGTTGCGTCTAGTGGTACTGGTAGTTGAACTCCTGGCAGTAGAAGTAGCCGGTCTGATAGATTTGTCACAAGCATCAATAGTGCACGCATGCACACAAATAAACACGTACTGCAGGTACACACACATCCAAAAGCATTTGCATGTTCCTGATGCTGGACACGGATGTCAGAATGAACTAATGGGAACAACCGGTACAACATCCAACCTCATTCTAAAACATTGTGATGTGTGTCTGAAGTTGGACACGGTCGTCAGCGATAAACAAGACGCTGCCTCTGCGAAGACAGCTTAATTGTGCGATCAGTCCCCGCCTGCGCGGGAGGAAATGCCCGTGGGCAGGGAGGGAGAACCTGGCCAACTCAACGCTTTGTGTTGCAGCTCCAGGGGCCCCACACGAGCAGATGGCCAGGGGCCAGGAGTGGATGAACGAAGCCTCAGTGGGAAGTGTTTACGGGGAAGGAGTCTCACAAACGATACTATAGGTTAATATCTAAAGTCTCATGGTTCATACCTTCATGGCAGACGCGGTCAAATCTGGGTAAAAAGTGTGTTTCACTTACTTTCGCTTCATATTTGGTTTGAACAATCATATTGCTGGAGGCGTCGATCTGTAAGCAATTGGCAAACACAAACTTGGCAAACAGTTGTTAGTGTTATAGACAGTGTCTGTCAAGGTTCCAAATCAACTGGCTACCTTAGAAATATCCTTATTAAAACCCCCTTCTGAAAGTTTCATCCACTCAAATTGTTCTGTTTGGTAGAACATCTCTGTAACATAACAGACGATCTGCTGTAAGATAGCAGGGCTGCTGGATCAGAAGCTGGGCCATGACACAGAAACACTGCTGGCTCCCAGATGAGTGGTGCTGGAGTTGTGCCAGTGTGGGCCCAGAGGCCCGAGCAGGACCCCCTGCTACCTGGACCCCTGCCACACACTTCCTTGTTTCATGACGTTTTTTCTTTTTTTTCCACCACACCATAAAAAAAACAACGCGCCTCAAGTGACATGGAGGCAGATGCGAATGATCATATTATTACGGCGGAATGCCGACCGCGGTGCTGAGGGGCTAGGACGCGTGCGGTCTCCCGCCGGCTGGGCGTTTTGTCGATAAGAGCGCCCAGCGGTGTTCTCCACAGTGCCGTACCCGCAGCCTTCACCGCCCTCGCCGCCGTTTGATGGATGCATATAGATAGACGCTCGCACACACACACACACACACACACACACACACACACACACACACACACACACACACACACACACACACACACACACACACACACACACACACACACACACACACACACACACACACACACGGGCCCTAAGAGCAGCCAGGGCAACCTTGGTTCTGATTTACAGAATAAGGTTTGAGCGGCAGTTTTGATTCAATTGGGGGTCCCAGGCCGCAAGTGGCAGAATGGGAGCGGAGGGGGTCGTGGGAGGGCCGACATGGAACTTAAATACATTTTTGTTTAGTTTAATTGATTTGATCATATTTCACTGTGCAGTTCCGATGCAGCAAGCTTAAAAATAATACTAATTATATACAATAAAAAAAATGATATATTTGTATATGTATTGTGGTCTGAAACGGGCGTGGCTTGCTGTCAGTTGCCAAAAGGGGGAAGGGCAGCTCAATCGCAGCGAACGACACAGCTGTGGGTGGCGAGCGTAATGAGTAACTGACTATATATACTCATGTCTGTTCTGCTCCCCCCGACTGGGAGACTGGGGTTGGTGTGCTTTATGAGTGGATGACCTTATATACTCATGTCTGTTCTGCTCTACCCCATGGGGAGACTGGGTCCGGAGTCACAAGCAGTCTGTGTATCATCTGCATTATCTATACATGCATGTTTCTTTCTGCTGTTAAACGTTCTCTCGTTCTATAAACGAGCCAACATTCCTTTCCAGTATGTTTAATTTGATAATTAGTATGTTTGAAGACTGAAAATGTTAAAATACTGTTTAAAGGATCCAAATACATACAGCGAATGTTTCTTATCCTTGTTGATATAGTGATGGTCGTGAGAATATTTTGGTTGGCCTGGGATGGGGTCCCGGCATGAACAATAACACAGAACCTTTGTGTTTAGGTACTGCTATTGCTATAGGGAAGACAGTATTTCTTTGTATTGCAAAATCTATGGCGCATTATTGAACATACTTCGAGAGAGAGGTTTGCATTCAACGTGTTTATCTCACTGCTCTGTCGACTTTGGCTGCCGTCATGCATGGTTTTCCCTTTGGGTTTTAACAAAGTGTTGTCTTATCTGAATGCGATGGAAGGAGAATATTGACTGGGCCGAGAGCAGGGAAGGGCGAGGCTCTCTGGGGTAAAGGGGTTGAAGGTAGGGTTGGGGTGGGGAGGGCTGGTGAATGGGACAAAATCAGCTGAGTGGCAGACATGGAAATCAATGGAGGGCCACCTGGAGGGGGGAGGGAGGGAGGGAGGGAGGGAGAGAGGGAGAGAGCGACAGAGAGAGAGGGAGAGAGGGTGAGAGAGAGAGGGAGAGGGAGAGAGAGAGAGAGGGAGAGAGCGACAGAGGGAGAGAGCGACAGAGAGAGAGGGAGAGAGGGTGAGAGAGAGAGGGAGAGGGAGAGAGAGGGAGAGGGAGACAGCGAGAGAGGGAGAAAGAGGGAGAGAGGGATATAGCAAGAGAGAGAGAGAGAGAGAGAGAGAGAGAGAGAGAGAAAGAGAGAGAGAGAGAGAGAGAGAGAGAGAGAGAGGGAGAGAGAGAGAGAGAGAGGGAGAGAGGGAGAGAGGGAGAGAAAGAAAGAAAAAGAGAGAGGGAGAGAGGGAGAGACGTGTCCTGTCTGTGGACGCATCGCTCACCGCACCACACACCATGCAAACGCACGCACACACACTCACACACACATGGGGCCAGGCTAAATACACATTACTCGAACAGTGTGTGTGCGTGTATGTGAGAGATGGGAAAAAGGCTTGTGGTGTACATATGGCACCCACATCTCTCTGGAGAACGTGTCTGCTAAAAGCCAATATAAAGGGAGAACAAATGGATCTGGAGGGTGGTGCGAAGAGTCACCCCGAGTACAGTCCTAATAATGCAACACTCGTGTTGATTCACTAACCACTGCATAGTACTACAAATCCCATACGTCTTCATGATATCACACAATGGTGGGCGACCGGAGAGACTTGCATGCAGTCAGTTTGAAAGGCGACGGGCGACAATGCTACGATTGTGGGAATTGTGTTTCCAGTCTAGAGTGTCTCCCTGCCCGGCCCAGCTCTGTTCTAGCCCACCTGGCACCAGGAAGAGGAACGAGTGGTTTGGATAAGAAAATGGTGTTGAATAGATGGATGTCTGTTGAAAAGTATAGTGTGAGCCCAGACGAGCACACCACGTCCAGTTTCCAGTTTTAGTTTTTATGATTTTGAATAAGGACTGTTCTGGTGATTAATGATGAATGGTGAGCAGCAGTAGAATGGTGCTACGCGCCAAACAACCTCCCCGGGCCAAACACTATTTGAAGAGGATCCTGGGTTCGTCTGTTTTCTAACGATCGCCACCATTTATCAATTCCATCGCTCACTGAAGCCTGGCTCGGAAAACACCAGTCCGCAGGCCCCATGACCCGACTTACTGCTTTTCATTTCTGTTGGGAGAACAAAGGACAACAGAGGCCAAGAAATGAAGAGCAAACGCAGGCAAGCTACTCAGTCCCAGCACATAAAAGCAAATTGATTGATTTGGCGGTTGATCGGCCATAAGGAAGCCCCCTCCTTTTGTCCCTCTCGCTCTGAATCGCTCTTCCTATGGCGTCCCTGCTGATTACACGCCAGAGATCCGGCGTAGGCCTATTACCACGCCTGATGTGCCAAATGTCATGACCTTGTGTGTAATGTGGGCTGACTACGTGTGTGTTTGTGTTTGTTTTTGTGTGCATGCAAGCATTGTCTTGCATGCAAACGCATTGCTTGCGTTGGGAGATAAGATACTGTTCTCCATCTTATCTCACAGTTACAGCAACACCGACAAAATACAAATCAACCCTTGAACAGCATCTGTGTAGCATGCATGTGTGTGGATGTTTGTGGGTTTGGACGTGCATGTGGGTGTGTGTGCGTATTTATGTTGATTTGCATGCATGTGTGTGTGAGTGTGTGTGTCTGTGCGTGCATGCATGTGGGTGTGTTTGTCTGTGTGTTTGCGCATCCGTACTTACATTAATGTTTGTGTGCATGTGCCTATGTATATGCATGTATGTGTGTGCGAACATGCATGTGTACATTTGAGTGTGTGTGTGTGTGTGTGTATATGCACCTGTGTGAATGTGTATATGCACCTGTGTGTGTGTGTGTGTGTGTAGGGAGATGGACAGCATGTGGGAGGCATGTGTCCACTTCATTACCCAAAAGTTTGTCAGACGTTGTGAACTTTGACCTTTGTCCCAGAGTAAATCTGTCTAAAACCATCCACCTTCATGCACAGACAATGATGGTTAAAGTTGGCTGCATAATCAGCGTGGAAATCAGAGGGAAGCAGGCATGTCTGTTTTACTGCATGCAGCCCAGGCGGAACTCATCTCAACCCAAACAAATCAGTGTGGAGGATAGGAAGCAGTGATCATTTGTCAGCCCAGAATCAATGTGGTTCCAAAGATTTGATCACATCCGCCCAATCAATAGAATATGCAGACCTTGGACCAAACGTGAAAGCGGAAGCCATCTGAATTGTTTTATAGAGACAATGTTTTCAGGAAAATAAAACATGTTGAAAGATTGTGAAGTTACATGGTCAAATATACCATACAATATATATATACATAGTAAAATATGTTTTCTATCTTGGAGCAGGAATGGTGTTCTCATCTGATTACACTCACATGCTATCCATATGTCGGGTAGCATGTTAGTTCACATTTTGTAAAAACACAGGCTGTAGCAGTTTTTCAATCTGCACCCAAACCACCAAACTTTCAGAAAACATTCAGAAAACCAGTCCCCGATTCTCCTTGCTAACGGTCATCGGGTTTATTGGCGACAAACAAAAGAATTAGCTCCCTTAAAACAGCCTTCTCTTTCATATTTCTCTCCCTCCATTCAGTATTATGTTAGCCTGCTATTGTGTACTCGCCATCACTCTCTCTCTCCCTTTCTTTATTTGTTACCGTGGATATGTTTTCTTATTTTTCACAGGCTGGCCCTCTGACTTTGATTAGACCTGTGGAGATCAGGCAGAGGCGAGGGATAATCAGCCCAGAGTATTATGACTCTGCTGAGCTTGGCTTAACCACTCACCAGGGCTCTGGACACATCAGGGGACATGTGGCGACCACACACTCTGACACTCTGCTCCCAGACGTGCTTTCCGCTGGACACAACATCTTCAGATGTGATCCCTTAAGCCGAAAGTGTACATTGTGCGATTTTATATATATATATATATATATATATATATATATATATGGTTCGTATTTGTAGCGTGACCCCAAAAAACAAGCAGAATCAAAGCATTTTTAAAGGAGCATAGCGCACGAAGAGCAAATGTTGAAAGGGATGTCTTTTTTTTCCCTTGGTGTAGAACTACAGTCTGCAGTTTTATCCAAGATTGGCTGCCAACCTCAAAGAAGTCTGGACACCTTGAACATCCCCCCCTTCCTTTTGGGCGTTTGTTTTCCTTAAATAGAATCCATGGCCATATGTGATGTCATAGCATCCAGACCTGCGTCAAACTCTCAGTCCCTGTTATCGCGTTATACCTCGGAACGCGTCACACACGTGTGTGTGTCCACACACAGTGACTCATCTTTCCGGGGCTCTTTATCTCTAATAGACTGTTAAGCAGGCTCCGGGCGGCCAAGACCGGGTCTCTATTTTTCCTACACTCCTTTTTCTGTGAGGTAAGTGCTTCCATTAGTGGATCCATTGGATCACTGATCAAAAGCCCCCTCACCCCCTCCCTGAATCCAGTGTGTACAAATCATCTGCAAAACTGGGGTGGGAAAAAAACAAGTTGCAATACGACGGTGTCTCGTATCCATTCCTTTCCCTCAAGGATGGGGGAGTGAAGGGAGTGAGGGGGAGGAAGGGAGGTGGGGGGGGGGGAGGGTTGTGGTTGTTGTGGTTCAGCCCTCTTATCTGGATCAGCCAGATACCACGCTGGGCCCGACAGTCCAACATGGTCCCCTGACAACAGTGGCGTGGAGATTGAAAGTACTGGCAGTAATAACGTAATAACTCACATGGCGAGGGGGACGAAGCCTGCATCCCACATGAAGGAGCAGCTCTGGGATATTAAAACCTGATAATAGTAGGAGCACCCTTAGCAAGAGTTTTCTGCGCATCTTCAGCTGGATGTGGGCTTTCGGTAAACAACCTAATAGTCTGATTCTGAGGTCCGTCTAAAAACGTTTAAATACAATCAACATATGTACACTTACGTTTCCAAACCAAACAACATGGAAGGGGTTCTATTAGGGTACTTTGCTGCTTCATCAGTTGCCATCGGTGCTGGTGCAGAGTAAGGTTTATATATCTATTGGGTTTTATGGGGCTCCAGTGGAAGAGAGCGAACCCATTTTAGGAGGATTGTGAGCGGAAGGGAGAACACGACAGCTGGGAGAGGGAGAGGAGAAGTTTGACAGATCATTTGAGAAACCCTTTTTATCAGGGTTCATCAATTCAGAACGAGCCGATAATTAGAATCATGCATCAATCCCATATGTTGGTAGTTCATTTGATCGTCCTCGTCGCTGCCTAATCCCTTTTCAGGCAAACACAAACACATTGACACCATAAATACTTTTTATATCCCACTATGGGAAAATAACTTCCTCCATTTACCGTCTGCGCTTTAAACACATAAAGGGGGGCACTCGTCATTCGTGACGTTGAAGCAATCGGTAAACACAGCACCCCCACTGACAGGGCTGCAGGGTCAAAGGTCGTACGGACCGGCCGGAGATGGCCACCTATGACGTCTGTTTATCCACATGAGTCACCGCCAGAGGCCTTATTATCATGGGAAGAGGAAGAGCCACAGGCCCCCACCCCCTCCCTCCCTCCCTGTGTGCACCAGGAATACATCTTGACTGCAGTGCAGGTTGATCATATAGCTGTCCTGCCTCACCTTGCCTAGGTCCCAGGTTTATTATTATTCCAATATTGACAATGACACACACTCGGGATAATGCCACGTTTATACCCCCGCTTGACGAATCAAGGGCCAGACACAGACACACACACACACACACACACCCACACACACACACACACACACACACACACACACACACACACACACACACACACACACACACACACACACACACACACACACACACACACACACACACACACGACACATGTGTATCGGTTCACATACATAAAGCTAAGATCATAGGGTAACATTCTTTGGGCCGGATTCTCATAGGGAGAGAAAACCACTGGGGTTGTAATTAACGGTCGTGTCCTCATGTGACAGATATGTATTCCTCTGCCGCAGCCTTGACCGACGCCGTGGGCCGACCTGTGTTTAAACGTGAACCCCAAACCCTGTCCCTACTGCGTAGAACGATAAGTTGTGCTGTTGGCTTTCGTCACATGTGTGTGTGTGTGTGTGTGTGTGTGTGTGTGTGTGTGTGTGTGTGTGTGTGTGTGTGTGTGTGTGTGTGTCTTTTGTGTGTACGATCCATCCAACAGCCAGAGACAGAGGGAGGGACTGCAGGAGAGCCAGAAGACGAGGAGAGAGGGGGGAAAGGAGGCTGGATCAGGGAGAGATGTGTGGTTCATTATACACGCAGGCCGTAAATCAACGTTAATCAATCAATCCTTTAAGGACGTGCTCATGCGCCGAGTGATACTCAAGGATAAAAATAAAATAAAACCATCTACAGTATGACCGTCCTGGAGCAGTTTCCCGGCAGCACAGCGCTCCCCATCTGAACCGGGCCTGTTCTGCCTGCTCCACATCTGCTTCAGCCCTCAAATCCCGCTGTCTGCTCCTCCGGCCCGAGCCTGCCTTTGATGCGGCGCCGATTATCATCTGACCTGAGTAAATATTTTACATAGCAGCTTGGACCCCCCCCCATTGACTGTGCGATTCCAAATGCCAGGGAAAGTCTGGGTTATGTGCTGCAGCTAGGGAGCCAAACGGCGAGGTCTATTCATGGTGTTTGATGGTGGTAGGACGCTGAGGTGCAGAGGGTGAACACGGAACAGGTGGGTCTTCAGGGTGGTGACGGTGGACGTTATTAGAGCATTGATCTTCGCGGTAGACGTTGAGACGACCGGCAACCAACGCAGAGAGTCCTGAGATAAAAAGGTGATGAGGTGGCTTCATTTCTTTGTCTAATGGACCTCTTGGGAGGGGTGGTGCAGGGTGGAGGAGTAGAATCTGAGGGCGGAATGGTACGCAATCTGCCAGGGAGACAGGCCGGTGAATAATAGGAATACAAGATATGAGCGGGTGAGTCAGAATACTCTGAAACTGTAATTGGAGGGCGGCGCGTGTGCAATGCCCCAGGTCATTCACTTCAACCTGCTTGGAGTGATTAACTACAGATGGCTGATTTGAAGGTCCCTGGAGTGCATGAGACGCTACGATCACGTTGGGACTGAAGGGAACTTTTTATTTTTATGAATAGTTTTTTAATCGTACCATATCATTGAATCACTGTAAACATCCGGATCTATAAATGAGCTTTGCTAGTTTGCTCGTATTGCTGGGATGGGGAAGCTTGAGGTTTTTACTAGTATTCGTTGTTATTGCCCCATCTAACCCTCCTGGAAATATGATTCAGTGTTGCCTGTAGCTGCAGAGACAGCGCAATCAGATTGAACTAAAAAGCATCCAAGAATCCCAATCTAAATTCAATCTCTCCCAATCATTCTGTGTGCCTTACTGCATGGTTCGCTATTCCTCCTCCTCTGGCGCAGTTTCCCAAGATTTTTTTTTAATACATCGATTGGATACACACATTGATTCATTTCCGTGTATGGATTGCCAAACCCTTAGAGGCTGACTAAGAAAGATATAATCTATTATTTAGAATATTAGTAGTTTGGCAACATTTTCACAGTTCTGCAGGGGTGAGATGATTTTATTTCTCGTTTCTCCTCACCTTTTGCTTTTCTCGTAATTCTAATGAATGCAAAGCCCCTAGCATCATGCAGGTCGTTGTTTATTCCTTAACAGTGATTACACATGATACAATACTTGACATGGGGAAGCTTTGAGGCCACCTTAATACCCTTGTTACTTAGGGTCCATATTCCTAATATTGCGTTGATGGTAGTGTTGTATTTAACAAGCAAACGTTCTTCTCTCCCATGCAATCATCATATCTTGGTTCAGTTGTAATAAGTTGTGTTTAAATTACTGCAGGGAGTGTGAATGGGATTATATAAGGTAAGTCATGAAGAGATACATAACCAGATGTAGAAGAGACGGAGACGAAGAGGAAAGGTGCAGGGGGAGAGGAAGAGGGGGAGAGGAGAAGGACTGGAGGAGAGGAAGAGGAGGAGAGGAGAAGGACTGCAGGAGGAGAGGAAGAGGAGGAGAAGGACTGGAGGAGAGGAAGAGGAGGAGAGGAGAAGGACTACAGGGGGAGAGGAAGAGGAGGAGAAGGAATGGAGGAGAGGAGAAGGGCTGGAGGAGAGGAAGAGGAGGAGAGAAGGGCTGGAGGTGGAGATGAAGAGGACGAGAGGAGAAGGAATGGAGGTGGAGAGGAAGAGGAGGAGAAGGACTTGAGGAGAGGAAGAGGAGGAGAGAAGAAGGACTGCAGGGGGAGATGGAAGAGGAGGAGAAGGCACAGCGGTGGAGAGGAAGAGGAGGAGAGGAGAAGGACTGGAGGAGAGGAAGAGGAGGAGAAGGACTGGAGGAGAGGAAGAGGAGGAGAGGAGAAGGACTGGAGTTGAAGAGGAAGAGGAGGAGAGGAGAAGGACTGGAGTTGAAGAGGAAGAGGAGAGAGAAGGAATGGTGTTGGAGAGGAAGAGGAGAGAGAAGGACTGGTGTTGGAGAGGAAGAGGAGAGAGAAGGAATGGTGTTGGAGAGGAAGAGGAGAGAGAAGGACTGGTGTTGGAGAGGAAGAGGAGAGAGAAGGACTGGTGTTGGAGAGGAAGAGGAGAGAAAAGAACTGGAGGAGGAGAGGAAGAGGAGGAGCGGATAATGAGTGGAGGAGGAGAGGAAGGGTAGGAGGAGGAGAAGGAGAGGTGGAGAGGTAGACACGTTGATAAGAAGAAGAGGCAAGGAAGAGGAGGGGAGGAGGTGGAGAGGAAGAGGAGCGGAGAAGTCGAGGAGGAGAGGAAGAGGAGGGGAAGAAGAGGTTGAGAGGAAGGAGGGGAGGAGAGGAAGAAGAGTGGAGGAGGAGAGGAGGAGAGGGATTGAAGGAGAAGGGAAAAGGAAAGGAACGGAAGAGAGGAAGGCTTCAGGCGGGGCTGCAGCATTTTACTGAATTGTATTTGGGACATGTGTCTAACAGGTTGTGTGTGGATGAATACGCCCTTCATAGAAGGCAGCTCACAGGCGTGGGTGTGAATATGTTGTTTAATGAGTGTGGTACAAAGGCAAATAGGCAAATAAAGCAAGTTGGCTTGGGAGTCGAGTAAAGTTTGTCCAAAATGTCCTTTGTGATAAAATAGTTTGCATGTTGACTTTGACTCACTTTTTAACCAATACCAACTTATTGGTTTAAGTGAGTCAACTATAAGGTAGACTCTGAACCATACACATTGGCTCTTTATTACACATCCACATATTTCTCCCTGTGGGGATGATGTGAATATGTACCTTCGTTAATTCCATCAATGCAATATGAGTGGACACTGTGCACTGTGAATGAGTCAGCTCATTCAAAGTGATGGAAATATATCATATATGTTATCATTGAATTGTTTTACTGATGTTCTCTGTTGTGCCTTGTGTTGATTGGTCAATATTGGAGTACCAAGGATTCTAGAGAAGACATTGGCTGGTCAATACCAAAAAGGACCGTGTAGTAGTGGTTATGCACCGTCAGTATCAGCACCACTATCCACAAATTAAGGGTTGTTTGGTTGTGTTGAAGTGCCATTGTCCTTATATTTGCCTTGATTGCGGGGTATTTGCTTTGGGCACTGAATAAGCACCTACTTCCCATTCATGAGCATACAATTTCCAATTGTAATTTTGTTACCTGGGGTATGTTGCTGTTTTACCGTGTGAGCCATGTGCATCGAAAGATGATTCTCTGTCAAGGCTTTTGAAAGACAATAAAGATATCGGAACTCTGAACTCCATGTGTCTTTTTATTGTGGAAGATAAAGGCTATCTTTCTTCTTTTGAGTCAGCACAAAATAGTTCCTTTTGGTCACCAGAGCATATGGACAGTGGAGCCTTGGCCATCCCAATATGACCAATTTCCCTCGTTCCACAGAGACTTCCAAACAGACTGTTATCATTGGAGCATTGGAATGAAGACAAAAACGTCCAACTGGCAAACCATTTTCCACAGAAGAGAATTGGAGGATCCGCTTGCTTAGAAAAACACCTTCTCCAGCCCTTATGGAGCCAGTTCTTTTGTTTCCCCAGACGCATCGCTGAACTCCCGTTGGATAAACCGTTCTCCATCGATAGGCTGGAAGGGGTTGCTGGAGGGAAGTGAAGGCCTGGTAGCGTGTCATGTACGGTGTACTGTAAAGGCTTCATTGCCCTTGCCATAAATATTATCCTTAGGAGCGATACCGGTCCGGCCCTGGAGAGTTTGAGGCCGAGGGAGAAAGAGAGCGTCCTTCCTGGAGTAAATAAGGAGGAGTAAATAAGGAGGCGAGGAGATCAGACAAGGTCCTAATGGCCAGCTTGTTCACATCTATACACCTTGGTAGTGCCAGGGGAAGGCTCGGTTGAGGGGCTTCCATGAGAAGGACTCAATGTGAAGGACTCCTTCTGAAGGTCTCCATGAGACGGACTCCATGGCTGGAACTCCATGGAAGTCCCACCCCATAGGACGGACTCCATGTCTGGCCATGGAAGTCCCACCCCATAGGACGGACTCCATGGCTGGAACTCCATGGGAGTCCCACCCCATAGGACGGACTCCATGGCTGGAACTCCATGGGAGTCCCACTCCATAGGACGGACTCCATGGCTGAAACTCCATGGAAGTCCCGCCCATAGGACGGACTCCATGGCTGGAACTCCATGGGAGTCTCACCCCATAGGACGGACTCCATGGCTGGAACTCCATGGGAGTCTCACCCCATAGGACGGACTCCATGGCTGGAACTCCATGGAAATCCCACCCCATAGGACGGACTCCATGGGAAGGACTTGAGAGGAAGGACTCCAGGGTGAAGGACTACATGGTAAGGCCTTTAGTACCTAGAAAATTGTCCAACTCAGAATAATGATCCAGAATAACTATCTATCTATCTAGATCTAGATCTTTATCCATACCTCTATATCTACATCTACATCTATATATATATCGATATATCCATATATATTGATATACCTATACCACTTCTAACTATATATATATGCCGAGATCATTTTCAGTAAGTTTATGCAGAGGGAATATGTCTACAGCCTTCCCCTACAGTCCCTCAAATAAATCTTTCGCACATAAAAAAATAATCAAATCTAAAACTACGCCCAATATTATCTTTCAACATAACCACCACCAATGAGTGTTCAATCTTCTATAATGACAGATAAATCAGCCCTGTCACCGAAGGTTATGATGTACAAACACTTGTTTGAGCAGCTGTAATTACACACAGTAGACATCCTTCTCCCTTAAAGCCATGTTTTATTGCTTGTGTGCAACCAACGGGCCAAGAGCAACGGCTTTAAGCAATTGCTTACTAGCTATGGTAGCGAGTTGAAGCCGACAGTCCATAAACCTGCCATTAAATTCATTAGCTATATCTGGCGAGAAAAACAAAGCCAATTATAAGCACAAAAAAAAGAATGCTCAGGGGAAGCTAAGGTGCTAAGCCAATAGGTGACGTTCATCTTCCCAGTAGATTTTATCGCTTGCTACATTCGTCACACAGAAAGTGAGCATTTGTGTGTGTGTGTGTGTGTGTGTGTGTGTGTCAGGGAGCGTAAAAAGTTCCTTACACTACAATCATTGATTCCTCTATTGTTCTCTCTTGCAGAGTCTCCCAAGCCACACGGCTCTAAATATGTATTCTGCAGGGCAAATTACAGACTGGATGTCAGTTGGCCTCTGACTGAGGAAAGAATGGCTAAATATACCAAAACAAAAACAAAACTCTGACTGAAATTGAAAATTATAAACATTTAGACATGCAGTCATAGACAACATTTAGCACAGGTGATTGTACGCATGTTAGAGAAAAACATGATTTGATCATTGTTCTTGTCTTACGGGGTAAAACCATGAAATGGCAATGGAAGCAGTGACAGCAGTTCCTGGTTTAGGCCGAGGTTTTATTAGTTTATATTTCGTTTTAAAGCTAAGGTAGGCGGTTTATTATAGATGCAATTTTTTGTCATATTTGTTGAAATTCTGTTTGCATCTTGGCATCAATCAATAAATTAAAAAAACTTGTATCTGTGGCTGTCTCAGGCCAGTCCACTCATTTTGATGAGGACTAAAGATTGACCTATTGCTAAAGCTAGCGAGCTAGTCACTATTTCTGGGGAGGGAGGCCTGAAGGAAGGGGATTTTTTCAGTTGGATACGTAAAAATATCAAGCTTACTCTGGCTGTTCTTCAATTAGCCTACCCTAACTTTAGGAATAAAAGCATTATAATTCCCATTGTGCTTAATGTGCCCTTTTTACTACTGCCTGTACAGCCTGCTTCGATTAGAAGCGCAAAGGATGGAAAGTTATGTTTAACAGTTTCCACATTACCTCGTTCCTCTCAAGCACACACCTTTACAGACAAAATTCCCTCACTCATTCCCTTTCTCTCTCTGTCCCTCTCTGTCTCACACACACGCAAACACACAAACACACACACACGCACGCACACACACACACACACGCACGCACGCACGCACGCACGCACGCACGCACGCACGCACGCACGCACGCACTCACGCACACACACACACACACAGACACACACACACAGGATCCTCCCTCCTTGCAGAACTCTGTTCCTTGTGATCCTTTGGCACCACCCATCCAGTCTGACAGATCTATGAAATCAAGGGTGTGTTAAGCTTTCACAACTACCATTATGTGATTCAAAAGATACAATTGAAAAACAAAAAAAGGGATTTGATCAATTCTGGTACAAGTTGACTGAATGGTTAGGAAATATGTACATTAAATATGCATCTAATGAAACATACAATTATTTCTAGTTTCTTAAATTAAGATAATAAATGTAGTGAGCAAAACAAAATACATATAAAGTACAAAATAAGTATAATTTTTTTTCAGCCATCTTTGTGGTCTCATTTGCATGCAAATGCAGGTGGAAACTATGCAAAATGAATCCAAGTAATCTGGAGGAAGTTGTCTCTCTTAAGAACAACTAACTCAAACCAGCAACCCTCCCGGTGCATGCTATTCTACACCCTCCCAGACTGCCCTCCCAAGTTCAAACGTTTCTCTGCATAATCATTAAATCACTAAATATGATAATAATAACTTGTCACTAAGAGCATGTAATCCATTGGTCTGTTCTGATAAAAGCTCCATTGGTGGCTTCTCCAATGAACTTGCCCTAAAGCTTGTCTGATCTGGGAGCAATTAATTCAACTGCTGGAATGAAAATGACTAAAGGTGCGTTCACACCAAATGCGAGGCAAATATTCTACTTGCGCTACTTTGGCGAGGTCGCACGCGCTCGCGCCAGGCTGAAGGCATGTCAAGCCTTCAGCCTGTTTGGCCGGCAGAAAATTTGCATACATTTATATGTCATCGCGCCGTGCCTTGCTCAAGGTGTGAATGCAGGGAAAGGCTTCAACTTCTTATGTTAAATAAATGAGCCTAACCCTATACCTGGATGAGGTATAATGTGCAGTTTCCTTCAAGGTAAGGTTCGAGATCATCTATGACATAGCTGTTCGACTCTTTGCTACAGCCACATTTATTGTGGGAGATAAACAGGACCTGGGTTGGAAACAAGAAGGTGCGTGGGGCGGAGTAACGCAGTGTTAACTGTTTTGTTAGGGAGATAATCTTCCGAAGAGAAGAGAGATTTTTAACAAATAGATTTCTACAGTGGCCAGTCTACTCACACAGGTTTAATTATAAACCTTGACAGATAGTTTGTCTACCGATATTGGTGTCCGGAAAATACGATTTAGCACGAATTATCAGCTTCAGGAAACACTTCTCCAGTGTCGGTCCAGTGTGTGTTTGCTTTTGGCCAAGGCAGGATACTGGGAAGATGATGCCGTCATTTTAGTCATCAGTCCTCTTCTGGATACGATTAATGTTCAGCCATATCAAGTTTGTTGTGGTTCTGTGGTCATTGTTTCCAGTCCAGATCGATTCTGTGTAATGTAGGCTACAGATCCCCGGCCAAAGCCACATGATTCGTCTATACAAATTTTGAGAATGAGTACGACCCGTTAACCCAGATTTGAGGTCATATGATTTAAGAAGCGAATCTAAAGTCTGATTTGTGAGACTGCATTTGAGATTATATGATGGGAAAGATTTCTGCAGCACTCTGCGAAATACCCAGGTACCCGGGTAATTAAATATACTGTTACAGCGATATTCTGGATGATAATCTTATTTGACCGTTTTTCTGGTATCTTCCAGGAACAGGCAATGCATGAAATGTTGGAGTTCCGACTCATCCTTCCCGATAAGGAACCCATTATCTGCTGGAAGGTTTCAGGGAGCGTGACATTTAGCCTATCCATTTGGATTGGCAACGCCAAATAGTAAAAAATCCAGTTTGAACCCAAAACGTGAAGCGGGGACACAGATGGACATCAAAGTGTTGGACAGAGATGAAGAGCCAACATGTGAACATTGGATGTTCGGTGTTCATACCTTTTTGAAAAAACCCTCCAACCCACTGACTGACCATCTGCACAGCAGTCCGCAGCAGCACTCACAAACACACACGCACACCACGCTTACAGTACAACAAAACGGGCCTAGTTTTTCAGTATTTTCTAAATAGTGCAGTGAAATGAAAGACCTGTGAAGAAAAAAAGAAACAATATTTGGAGAGAAACAACCGCCAGTCTGCTCCAATCCAAACACTTCTGGTAATTGGTAGCTGATGTTCATTAAGGTCTTGCTCCTTTGGAAGTACACAAGCTAGTGCTGTGGGGCACTCACAGTCATCCCTAATTGTTAACTCCCTAGGGGAACCTTAGCCCAATATAGCCCCTCAATTTGTTAACCTTGACGCCGATACTACTATGATACGAGACCAACTGAATTTTTTTTTTTCTTGGGCTTATATTGTGTCGGTCTCGAGCCAAAGAGCTTTTGGGCCAAAGGCTTTGTAAACACTTGTTCTGAGCCGGCTTGAGCGGAACAGACGGTGAGCGTTTGTGTGGTATTCACTTTCATTGAGGCCTTAAGCGTTCGCTCACTCTGAGCCGCGGAGACGGATACACTGCCCTTTTTCAGCGGGAGGAGGCACGGCATAGGTGTCAGAGCCTGACAGGCGAATGCCCGCCTCCCCACTGGTTCCCCGGGGGCCTCACGTGGAGCGCGTCGAAAGGGGGGGGGGGGGGCTGACAGGCTCGTCCAATTAGAGGCAAGAAAATGATTCACGTGCCACACAACTAAGCGTCATATACATCATGTCAAGAGCGAAGTGCCTCTCTGTTTCCAATACGATGTCTTCTCTACAACAAACATTCCCCCGTCGTGGTGCCGGCTAATTACCTCCGTTAGCCCACAAGTTATTTTTTTCCCCTTTTCTTTTTTTATAACACTTCCTGCACAGCCGACGACAGTCCCTAGCAACCACTTTTTTTTTCATCTCCAATATCAACTGTCATAGCGAAGTCTAGACCAAGTTATATAAAAAAAGCCCAACGATGACAAGGGAAGACAAATTTATAGGCCTGTGATCTTTAACTTCTATTTCTGCAATACACTCATACACACTCGACACCAGAGCCAGAAATAGTCTCTCATTTGCCCTGGACTGTTTTTTTATGCTCTTGAACTGCAACCCATTAAGTTATCAGAAATGTGAAAATAATAATGTTAAACTAAATATATATCACACACATTTTCACTTGTGGCTTTCTTCAGCAACATTATACTTTTAAAATACTTAAAGAATACAGTGCCTTTAAATTATGCTTGGAGTTTGACTCGTGTACTTAGGACCTGGTTTCTGAAAACTCTTAAACATTAATACGCCTCATGTACTTTTTAAAGACACGTTTCTGTGAAACCAAATCTGGAGAGGTGACCATAAGAAAAGATCCCAAAGTTCCAGTGTTTTTTATCAATGGCCAAAAATCGCTTGAACACATTTATTTTTCAGAAGCAGTTATTTAAAAAAGTGTGCAACTGTTTTCTATTAGTTTTCCCTTCTATTGAATGCTGTCAAACCCCTGGTGCGATAATTTGCGTGGTTTGAGTTGGTATGGGACCAGGAGTAGCAACTTCTGAATCAAATGGCTTACAGTCTCTTATTGAAAAGGAAAGACAATGTGAATGTCAAATAAGCGTGTGCTGTCCCACAATCCTATATCATAATAAATAGTTCCTGCGCTTGACCAATAAATCACACTTTGGGGCCCCGAGGTCATATTTGGTGTCTTTATGATGAGAGCAGTGATTAAAAGTGATACACTAAAAGTGGAACACTTCTGGTCAGGCAAGAGAGTATAGAGTCCTCCATGAGGCTGCTGCCAAAGGACTTTCAATGTGGAAATTACTGAAAGAGGCAATAACTGCTAATGAGTAGAGACTATCCTAACCACAAGCGGTTAGGCAGCACAATGAGCACCTTTAAACATACTTTTGTAGAAATTGTTTTTGTATTTGTATTGTATGTGTGTGTGTGTGTTTAATCTTAACATATTCATAAAGAGTATATGTGTAATATCAATGCCTGTAAATAATTATAGGCGCAGATGCATGTTATACCCTCAAATTAGGTTATTTTTTATGTGGGCTTGACGGTTGGCCTAAGCAATGCAATTTCCATTGTTATGGACGCAATAAACTTCACTTTGACTTTGAGACAAATGATGTTTTTTAATTTGAGTCCTTGCTTTTCCTCTCCAAAAAACCCCATTTTTTCTGATTGCTACAAAGGCAATTGCAAACCTGAACCTGCAATATAAAATTGTAGCCACCAGAGTAAGGATTATATAGCACCCTAAGGTGAACATAAGGGAAAGTATAAAAGCCACCTTTATATTATTCCATATTCTTAGACAGTGTCCAATTCCCAGCTAAATCCAAATTAATTTAATTGCATACAAAAGGAAAAAGACCACTGTCTATAAAGATTGCAGATACACATCTAATTACCAAACAGCTGTTATCCAGTGCTAAGTATGGCTGGGACACATGTTTCAAACAGAAACACAGACTCAAAAAAAAGGTCAAATTAGACCTTTGTGAAAAATATTGCTGAGCCCATGGGAAACGCATCCTTATTTCCAAAAACATGTTTTCGATTTATTCCTAGAAGCGATTACATCCTTAACAATGCAAATAAGACTGCAACGCCGCTAGGAACACTGCAGCATCCATTTAAATGTGCCGGAAAACACAAGCATTGGTGGACTTCTTGCTAATCTCCGGTGGGAGATTGACACCCCTCACCAGACGCCTCACCTTTAGCTCTAACCTACCACCCTGGGTTTCCAGCATCCCCATGTAAATATAGTGTCTAATGACACACTGTCGAGAGCATGGATGCCATTATAGCCTTTCAACCAAACAGAGGTCATCCCTACCACCCCACCCAAAGGAGTGGCTGCCTCACCATCGCGGTCAGAAGGCCCTGCTTTCCCTGTGACCAAAATGACAGACAGGGTTTTATCTTTACATTTGGACTGGGGTTTCTGCGGCACGGTGCGAGGAGAAACCCGTTCAGATGCTTACAATGAATTAGAAGTCGCTCATTGATCGGTGTGGCCCCGAGTGCTCGGGGCTATCGGTTTGTTTATCCGCCACCTCCGCCCGGAACACCACCGCCGCAGCCGCAAAAGTCGGTCCAAAAACCGCCGCCGCCTGCCGACATAGCTGGGAAAGCAGGGACCTCGGCGAGAACTTCACGAGGTGTTGCACCACCAACGAGGAAGAGCAGCGTTTCAGCGTTTGACGATTAGCAGACATGACATGGAATGTTTGGCAACGAGATAAGCCACTTTTTTTTATATTCCAAGTAACAAGTTAATCCAGATGTTCATTACGAGCCTTCCCCCTGTTGCAAGTTCATACGTTTAATGAAGTGTATTTCTCTGAGTCAAAACTGACGGTCAGTTAACAGCAGTTCTTCCCCGACACATCCAGATCTACAAGTTTTGGCTGCCGCTCACCGAAATTGATCCACGAATGTTAATCTTTGACTAATGGAGGCTTCACATAAAACTCTGATGAGTTCAAATTGTTCGGATCAGCACTCGGCAGATGACTTTGCAATAAACGTTTACACGTTTGCTTGCAAAGCAACACATTGCGAGCAGTTGCTCCAAATAACTCCTGAGTAGATTTGACTCGCAATCTTGATCTGTAAACAGCATTGATGCATCCAAATAACAAATTGTAGAGGCACTCCAGCAATCTCCTCAGAAGATCGTCCAGAAGCCGCCTCAGATAAAGCCCATGGGACTTTCCCTGGAGTTCACACCACATTCGCCATTTAGGACACATCTTTACCGCTCCCTCCCACCTCAATCTTTCTTTCACTTCCATTTGTTCTGGACATACGGTGCGGTCCCAATAATATTACATTCCCTGTGATGTTTTGTAAATCCCCCTCACCTTTTTCTTAGGTCTGCTGATTAGGGCAGGGCCAATCTATAAGAGAAACAATAGGATCATCGCAAAAACATCAAAAGGCTTATGCTACCATTGATGGATTCATACACCGATGAAAGAAAATGTGTAGCTCAAAAAGGCTCAGGATCCCCACTAGAATTAAATGATTAGTTGGGTGCGGTGACTCAAAGCAATCTTCAGATCATTGAGATCCAAAACAAATACGTAGCATAATTATACTTACTATTCATTATAGTCAAGGCAACAGAGCTGAGAGTGTAACTTAACATAATACTGCAACGTTAAATTATTGCAGAAACTGGGTTGCATTTCACTTAGGCAGGAAACTTGCATTTGATACAATTTTGATTTGATTTAATTGATAGAAATATAGATTAATTTTATCATGACAGAGCAATGGACAGCCGATAGGGAGACGACGGCCTGACTTTGATGGTTGTTTGGCAAGTTTCCAATACATTTTTGGCATCATGTCAGCCAAGTTTCCAGTGAAGCGCGAGCTTCCCTGTGTGCTGTACGGTTTGAACTCCAATTTGACAGTTAAACAGAAAGAAAATAAATGTTAATACTTTGATACGTTTGAAACGCATTTCCCAAAGGGTAGAGATGCAGCTAAGCAATAAAACGGTAGATAAATGTTGAGTAATGGAAAACAATGACCTCTACTAAAGTCAATATTTACCAGTGTATTTTGGATACCATTACAGAGTCATCAGTTGTACCAGATGAGTAGTGAAAACCCTA
This sequence comes from Gadus morhua, assembly GCF_902167405.1. Lineage (NCBI taxonomy): Eukaryota > Metazoa > Chordata > Actinopteri > Gadiformes > Gadidae > Gadus > Gadus morhua. The sequence continues at coordinate 15,699,629 of NC_044058.1, forward strand.
AACCTAAAATCTGTAATCAATCCACATTTGTTTATCATGTCCTTTATTATTTCCTAGAAACCATAGTCCCATTAGTTTATTACGATAGGGTCCACTTCATGTCAAAAGAGTGATTATAAATGGTGGAGAAAACAAACAGCAGGAGGAGTAACAGCAAAATAGACCATCTAATCCACACACAAAACCGACATCCAAACATAGTATATAGTGTCCAGAGTTAGTGTAATTATGGAAATTATGGGCAATCATGATGGGACAAAGAAAAAAGGGGGTCAAGTGTGTACTCCAAAAGCAAAGGTGCTCTTAGAGATCCACGGTAACAGTTGACAGGAGGCATGAGTGCAGGCATTGGAATCCATCCGTATACGCCTCCTGGTTGGATGGTCGACAAAGTGACATTTCCATTGATTGGATAAATGACGAGGGAGGGGTGCTGGTGAGTCCAACTCTTCCAGAAACTTGGAACCCTGGAAGGGGATAGAGGTTGAGCGAATCAAAAGAAGTGAATGCTTTGGCGCAGGAGAAAGCAGATGGGGAAGAGAAGGACGTCATGGATTTTGGTGGAGAAGACGGTGAGAGGGAGAGCAAGGAGAAACGGGGAGCAGGGGGGACAGAGGAGAAGGATGCAGAGTTTAAGAGAGCATCCTTCTCCTCTTCTTCCTTCACCCTGAATTTCCAATGTGGGGTTTGTACATATGCCGAAAGCCCTTTAAAAAGGAGATTAAAAACAACAGTGCACTGCTGTGGAGGACACACACAACAGGAGATTGTGGTTGTGTCTGTTAACAATAAACACTAGCGTGTGTGACCTCTTTTGAAGCATCACAAAGCTGTGTGAATACATCTATAAAAACAAATAAAAGTGAACCAGAAAAGTTGGCCGTTGTCTTGATAGGATGCAAAATGTCATGTACTCCTTACCTACCACTCAGAAGTTGATCATCTTCTTGATGGCTTCAAAGCACTTCCACTTATCCGGAATGTAGAAGGGTTCGAATATATGCGGGAAGGGCGTGTCATAACCACACACCCTGGCGATGGGAGCCTCCAAGTTCAAGAAGCACTCCTCCTGCACACAACACATTGAAAAAAGATGCACATCATTAGACATTGACTTATCAGCGCAACTACGTTATTCACCTTGGAGGATGAGGACATCGACAAACAGGTACGCACAAAGGACAAAAAAATGTACACAAAATTTATTTGGCTGTTAGACAGTGTGCAACTTTCTGGTGTCATATTTCGCACCTAACATTGGTGGAACAATCCAATCAAATCTCAACAGGTCATTCGAAATGCACTTTGCCAACCATACAGGGAATCCTCTATCTGCGTGACCTGTTCATTACAACATTTAGTACATGCACCCTGAAAATACCTTATTTCAGGGCTGCTAGTGCGGAATTAATTTGCCCGGTATGCAAAACAAGCTGTAATGTGTCCACCCCCCGCTGACTTTTGCCCTGCTCCTCTGAAATCAAATCAGGACAAAGTCGGGGAAAACATTCCACATGGGAACCAACCCCGAAGGAGTAATCTGAACACGCTCACAGCCAATGAGGCCGAGACCTCTAGTACCCTCTCTCTCTCGCCCCTTCCCTAACTCCCTCTCTTTAGAGATCTGCGTCGCCTTCTGGCCAGTGAATCAAACCACAACAAACCAAATAAACGTTCAACCTCATTGGCTTCTTCGCACATTGTTCTTACTAGCCCGTCTAGCGGGATGATATTTGACCTCTCCCTTTACATGGCCTAATAAATATTGAAAGCCATATAGATGCCTAGATTAATAAATATCTCTGAGACTCCGATATACTGTCTGGCCGGGACTTTTCTATTTCTCAGTATAGTTTATATCTCCTAGAATACATCTGGCATGACAAACGGGAAACAGCCGGCTTGATGAGGAGCCTTTTGTGCGGTGATAATTTCATTGCCCGTGAAAAAACAAAAGGCTGGGGGGAGAAAGTGCACGTGAGCGGGGGAGAGAGGGCCTGCAGACGCCTTGTGCCCCTGAACCCTTTCCAGAGATGACAGCACGGCAGCAACGTGCCGCAAATGAGAAAGACCTTTCCAAAGTTTGACACCCAGTCCTTGGGTCCTTCCTTAATTAACGATATGAAAAACCAAGATCAACAAAGATATTCTTGATCCTTAAATAGTTTGTGGTTTTGCCTTTTTTATTACCAACCTTATAAAATGTTACAAAAGCTTGTTAATAATGTGGTGGAATTAATTCAGTGCAACAGTAATGAGTAGAGGCTAGCTCCTGCGTCTCCAGGGGTGATAATGAAGCAGAAGTACATCACGTTGGGGCCCCACCGAGGGGTTAGTTCTTGGAGTGTGCTTTGGGTCAGTAATGTTACCCTCTTGGCAGCTGGGATCCAAGTTCCTTTAGGATTATTCATGATGCCAGGGGCAGCTTGATATACTGAGCTAATGCGGGATGAACAGGGTTTAATAAACATATTCCAAGGTTGGGCCGATGTCTTTATCACTAAATCTTTGACTTTCGTCATGGGCCAAATTATCCCAGCACAAGTTAGTAGAACAAAAAGATCCCCTGGCAAACTGTGGCAGATCTGGGCAACATGCTCACAGTTTTGAATATATTGGAAAAACTGATTTTAAATATATCCAATTGAAAGGCTACAAAGTATTTTAGTTTAAAATGTGCCTAATGGATCTCTTAAAATTGTCTATATGCAAACATGAACTGTGGGAACTCTAAAGCTTTAGTGATATGTGGATGAACGCGGTAACATGTCTTATATGGTCGGAATTCATGCCATTTTGTCACCGTTGCTTAAATAAGACCGTCATTTAAAAAGAAACACAAGAACTTTTTGCTATTCCCTGCCAACCAGTTTATAAAGGTTGCACTCTGCTAAAAATGAGGTGCAATCCTTTGTGACACCGAATTGCCTCATGATCGCTGATATTAGCTTCTCGGCCACTTATAGTATAAGGCCACTGTGGATGGAGCATTTATAAATAACATTATAACGCTCCTACACAATGTTGGTACTTTGCTAAATAATAACTCTAAGCCCACATACTTTTTTCTTTCTATTGCACCTTAAGGGTGAAGGAGCAGCAGGGCAATGCTGCAGCTTATAGGCAGCATTCCCTATAGATTTTACTTGCAAATTAAATTTCTTTACATCGCCTCCACATCAAAGTAGGGTAAGATCGTCTCAGTTCCTTAGGACTATGAAGAGTCTTGTGTTGAAGTTAAAAACAAGAATGAGGCATTTTTTAATCCATGTCTCTACCGGGGGGCACCTGGCGGCATGTTCTGGGAAACCAGATCTCACAAGATACCTAAAACCTTTGAAAATGGACCTAGAGTGAACGTGAACTCTGTGGCCCTTGACCAAGCTGGCTTTGGATGTCCCTCAGAGAAGTGAGACGGACAGTAACCCACAGCTTCACACCGCAGGCGGGGATGGGCCTGCTCAGGCCTGTGTAGCCATGATGATGACAACCCACATAATCAGGACACAGTATGAAATCCTGCAGTAACTATTTAGAGTAATATGCATTTGAGAGACAACTAAAGACGTTCAATCTGCGAAAGGCAGAAAACTGGTTTTGTGTGAAATATTTAACAATTGAATAAGCTCCGTCAGGTTCCATCTCCAAGATGTTAATACTGCCTTTCCTTGAATGTGAAGAGCTATTCTCTGCACATTAAGTAAACACTGGACCAGACAGACAGTACTATGGAGTTTGCCCCTTTTGTCTGGATAAGAGCTGTAATCTCCTCTAAATACACTTACTGGAAGTTGGAGAACAGTCTGGTAGACTGCCATCACAGCTGGACAAAGAACCACCACACAACTCAGATTTCATTCAAATCAATGTTTATCTTCTGTGAAGTGCATCATTATATGTAATATACTTGAACGTCTGAATAAAAATATGACAACATGGCTGTTCCAGAAGACCAGCATCCTGCAATGAGGCTGGGTGTATTTAAACACAACCTTGTGGGGGCTTAGAGTGGCAGTGGTAATGTTGTGTCTCCTGTCACATGTAAATAAGAGTCTGTAAGAGACAGCAACAGATTGGGCGGTGCAACCACAAGCAATGGTAGACATGCAACAATATTGCCTGTTCTACTAACCAAGGAGGACAATCACAGGTCTACTCAATGAGCTCTCCAAAATGTTGATTCATGACAGATGGGGTACAAAAAAAGATTATAATTGTGTTTCAGCTTAAATAACATCACCAAAAATGTACAAAGTAAAGTACAATTGTGAATTGTACATAAAAGAACAGAAAACGGTCAACTTAATTTAGAGAATGCCAGCATGGTGTGGAAACTGGTTTAGGATTTTACAGAATTAGGAACATAACTGGTTTGAGGTACAAGTGCAATATCTGAGGACCAGTACTACCCATGAGTCAACCATTTGGGGAGAGATTTCAACGTTACTCAAACTGAAAGATATCTCCCCCAAGTTAAGCACATCCAATCTAATGGGGACAAGTCATGGGGTATCTGTGTACCGGGACGCAGACTCACGAATCATACTTGAGTTTCATATCTAAAAACTGTCAGAAGTGCTGAAACATTTCACTGTCTTTGGCTTCATATCTGTATTGACCAATCATGTGGCTGGAGGCAGGGAACTGTAAGCGCACAATTGACACAAACACACACAAAACACAAAAGAAAGATGTTATAGAATTGTTTGGTTTTTTAAAATCCCCTTTTGAAAGCTCATCCACATTGTTTTGTTCCCCCGCAGAAGCTCTGCTATAAACATAGGGCTGAATACTGCTGGATCCCAGATCAACCAGGATCTTAAGATAATAAATTGATAGCATAAAAGGATATGCTTCCCAGTACTTATCCAAGGCCGGTTCCACTCTAGGTTGGTCCTAGCTAATAAGCAAATACCAGAGCGGACTGTCTCCAATTGTAAGAAATATCAAAAGCCAGCCACCCTGAAATGAATACAATGGACCAGTGATTTGTTGTTCAGATGTACCTCAAGGATCAGTTAATTCTACAGAGGTTCTTATCCTGAAAGAACAAGGCGTACATTTGTTCCCTATGAGCAACTCAAATGCTGAATAAGATCATGTTTTGCCTTCAAAGACATTTCAACACACAATTTTTATATATTTTATTAAATTATTTTCAATCCGGCCATTCAAATAATTCCATGTGGTCATTTATAAGAGAACCATTTAGAATAAGTGATACATAAAGGGCAAACTGCTATTGAGTGGTCCACAACAAAAGACCAGGCGACTATTTTATTAAAGGCAGCAGACGATAATGAGTGAATTGGGCCTGGAGCTTCTCAACGATGGAACAGGAATGAGGAGGCATAAACCGCAGCATGCTGTTGCTATATAACCCCAAAGACTTATCCCATGTGGAATTGGATACAGGTAGCAGCAGGCTGCGTTATAAACGTGAAGCAGGCTTTAATGAACACGGTCCCTATAGAGGAACCAACCCCTGATTGAAAGGGGCCCCTGGGGAAACGGGATATGGCAATACAGCAGCAGGGCACCCAACCCGCTTGATACTTTGCTTCTTGGCTCCTCTGCCCTGAGCGAGAGGAGGGCCTTGGTGATGGAGGGGCCAAACGAACAAGCCTTCCTTCTCTGTGGACACCGAAAAAGGGACTCCGAGGGAGATTTATGCCAGTTGCCTTTTAAGCGTTTCCAAGAACAGCACCACAGCTCAGTGGTAGGAAGCCGGGTGGTAGTTAGACGGAGCCCGCTTGATTTACATTACACACAAATAAAAAGGAAAGGACCAGGAGAATACAATGTTCCAGGAGACTCCCGGCAATCTGTGGTAGGTCTACAGCGAATGCCATGCTGCACGACTGATTGTAGTATGTAATCTAGGCTCTGGGACACCAGTGGGAAGGTGGCCCGCGTACTGCACATCGGCACACATCACAAGGGTATGCTGCCTCTGTGGTTTGTGGCGAGTGTGCGTGCGTGCATCGTTTGGTGACTGTGTGCCAATTAGTAGGCAAATATATCTAATGTATGTGCAATGGGAGGGTCCATTACAAGCTCCAATAGGCTTTTAGCCACGTTGCAATTAAAGAGGCATGGGCATAGTCATCACACGTTGGCCCGGCGCTGCAGGAGCTACTTTGGACCACACACGATTCAAATGCAACTGTTTGGCTGTTGGGAAGTTAGGATGTTTTTTGGGTGATTAAAATTGCATGGCGGATAATATAATATAATGGCCAATCGAAATATAACTAGACATAAGATGCGCCTACTTTTGATGATGAGGCATGATGTGGTGACAATACCTTAATTAACCATCACCATTTAGGAATGGACAAGGCCGGATGGAATGTATTTCACAGATCTCCAAATCTAATAATAGAGAGAGCTACTGTTAAGAATAGATAGCTTACGCATGTCAAGCTGGTTGACATTTTGTGCCCAAAGTCCCCAGCTGGTTTATACCGTTGTTATTGTAGTTACAAGGATCCGGGCTCAGCACCTTTCCGCTAAAAGCCAGATTATACGCGTGTTTTCCATCACATTATCAACGCACAACCAAACGCCACATCCCCGTTGTTTCCGGGTGAGTCATCGCAGTTCCGAGAGACCTTGCCACCGCTCAGCCATCTGGACACGAGCTCAGACCATGTCATGTTCCCCAGGTAACCATGTTGTACCAACGTGCACGTGTTTGTATAGGTAGAGAGAGGTTGGGGTGGTGTGTGTGTGTGTGTGTGTGTGTGTGTGTGTGTGTGTGTGTGTGTGTGTGTGTGTGTGTGTGTGTGTGTGTGTGTAAACCATAAATTGTACCATGGTTCATATAAAGTTTCAGTATATATTATTATTAACTATATTAAAACTGGTTAAATCACGTTATTTCAAATGGAATTTGAAAATAAATGTTCCCTGCTTATCTGAAAATACAGAATCCCAACTGTCATGACTAATGAGCCATATAATGCTCTACAGCAGCATGGTAGAAGATCATGCTGTCACCTTTGCAACACCTTTTTGAAGGTCTTAAACCAGTACTTCCCTGTGGTTGACGGGGTGATACGTTCCAACTCTTTAATTTTATAGAAATTTAAAAAGATCAAATACCATAATAGCAACACTGAGCTTTGGCCAGAGTATGATTTTGGTCAATTTATGAGTAATTCATGGTTATAATTGCTGTGTTACAAAGTTATTATGACAGATGTTCCTTCCAGCGCAGTTTCCTGGTTGGACTCAACCCTCCCATGACTGGTATCCATTAATGCCCATTGGCACATCAGATACTTCACAATCCATTGATTTTTAGGGGTCCAAGCCAACAGGTTGGATCCCTATTGTTTTTGTAAGGATTTTTCTTATTATTATTATACTTCCTACCAAGAAAGTGGTACCACAGCCCAGACCGTAAATGGTGCCGACACGCCAATTGCATGAATAGATCCAGGTCCCTGAAGACTATGCAGACGACAAAATCCAGGCATGCCGGCCACTAGGTGGCGCTATACCAAGGAATACGCGTTTGGGGCTATAACTCCCACACCCAACCTCCCACATTCAAAAACTTGTACACACATATTCACTGGAGTCTGCTGCATCTTTTGGCATAGGCCACGCCCATTTGCGTCTATAATTTTTTTTCGCAAAATCGCAAAAAACGCGAAACAGCATTTTCGCTACTCCTCCCACATTTCTCGACCAATCAACACCAAACCTTGCACACGACATCTTCATACGCACACAAAAATAACTCAGGTAACACTTTTTAGATCCGACCTTCGACGACGAAACGGTAGCGTTTTGAATATTGGTATATAAGCTACGTTTTACGTCGAAACGCAAAAAATTCAAAAAATACCAAAATTAGACATCGGATCAAGCCCACATTTTAGACACATGTCGGTGTTGCCCTTAATGGCGTTCAATAAAAAAAACGGAATTTTTCGCCATTAGGGGGCGCCATAAACGAGGAAATTGTATATCTTCTAATTGGCCAAAGGAATGTTCTTCAAACTATGAGGGAACCATCAAGGGGCAAACCCGAGTCTATATAAAAATTATGGTCAAGAATTATTAATGTGGGCGGGAGTTATTTGGAAAAGGAAAATTGTCTTTGCAAAATTTCGCCACAAGAGGGCGCAAAAAAACGACGAAATAATACATCTCCTAATCGCCAATGGAATGTTCTGAAACACATGCTTCGCGTTGTGCCGGCGAAATGCACACTTCTTGGACCCCTGCATAACTGCTTGCAGTTCTAGTTACATTTATGGTTTCACACGTAATAAAATTGACTGTTCCGCCATAATTGTTGATACACCTGTGCGGTCGTAATAAAAACTTGATTGAATAAAAGCTTCATTTAAAATTGTTCACAATATGAAGGTCGTACAAAGAGTCAAACTGAATTCAGATAGGCCCACAGCAGGTTAATGCTGTTGGGTACACTGAATTTGAATAAATCTCACCCAAGCATGATTGAGAAGTGCATTGGTAATTTGCATAAACTCATGGCATTACATCATTCAGTAGATACGTTCTTCCAAAACAAAAAAGAATAAGTGGGGCTAATATGTTTGTACGAGTCAAGCAGGCCGCTGCACAGCCATTTTGAGCAAAGCTTGTACGATGAATTCCTAAAGCTTTCACATTATTAAGCAATATAATTATGGATCAACAAATCACATTTCTGATTATTAAAGCAATTATATTAAGGCAATGCCTTAATATAAAAAAGAAAGTATGCATTGCCCAACACTTTTAGCACAATGTTCAAATTCCCCATCACGAAGCAAACTTGCCTTTACTTTATAAAAGACACCATCAGTAGGATGAAGTGATATTCTGCCCAGAGTCTGTTGAAACGGGAATTGTGCATACTTAAACATCCATCAACAGTCCACTAGAACTATGTGTACCCCATTAGAGGCTCAGAGGCTTGAGGACAAGGAGCGACCTCTCTCGTGTTACCCCTTAATGCAGACCAGGCTTAAGCTCTCCGTTTCATATCTCCGTTACAGTGCAACACACATCGTTCAGACCTAGGGATCCACACAGTACGGCCGGTGTTCTATACAAAGAGCTCCAATGAGGGCAATTCAGTGCACCATGTACATTGTAGAAACAGGAATCGCCGTGTTTGCATTGCAAAGTGGGATCATGATTGAACAACCCATTGTAAGCCACCTGGATCGCCCCCACTCAACTCACTGCCGTCCCTGAGGTGATACTATAGAGATTTCTAATAAAGGTGGAGCATCTCTAAAACACACACCTAGGGCGAGCAAACCATACAGTTTGCCTCACCCGTCAAGAGTGTGACACACCTCGACTCACCTGTCAGCAGCCTGACACGCTTGTCTGCCCCGGTGAAGGACAAAATGCCCATACGCTTGCAAAATACTCAGCAGCACGCACACGTGTACCCACCTGCACTGTGGAGCTGATTTCTGCCGCGAATCCTCCGGTGATGGGCGCCTCGTGACTGATGAGCAGGCGACCTGTCTTGACCACCGACTGAAAAAGAGAAGGAGACGAATCAGCACAGATGGCAAGGGCCGGTTGTACCCAAACGTTATGGTTGCTGCGGCTTCCCCATGAATCGCCACGGTTTTACAGAGCCTATACCAACACAGCGCAATGAGTGGTTGTGCGGCAGGTCTTACCTCACCAGTCGAAGTTAACAGGTAGTTAAATATACAACAAAATGTTCCTAGATTTCGATTAGTGATGGATGGATGCCTTCAGGGGATTGGGAAATCCCAGCTTGCGTTCTCTAACAAAGGGATAATTGGCGCTTGCATTGTTGAGCCAAGTTTAATTTACACCCCCTTCAGAGCAACACAGGTCTTGAGTTAATATAGACAGGTGTGGTGCTTGCGTGCACGTGTGTGCGTGCATGCGTTCCTTCGTCAGTGTGGGTGTGTGTGCAGCAAAAGCAGGAAAGGTTTGATTTAGACGGCTGAGACACGGGAGAGGCCAACACAAAAGATGGATCTGGGTTTTCTCTAACCCGGCATTACAACTCAAGGATGCCTTGCTCCACCCACTACCTCCCACAGCAGGAAAACCAACAGCCTACTATAATCTCCTGCACCCGCCATTGGCCCTCGTCCTGAAGCTCGTCAGCTCCCTGGCTTTCTTCCTTTCTCCTGCTGTCCCTCCTCGGGTCTCATGTTTTCCTCACAGCCATTGAACTAATGTGTGCTTTGGAGCGATTCATGTCTGGTTAGCAATGCAAGCTTTGGCCAACTTGTATGGAAAGTGTGCATTTCCAGGTCGAAGCAAGTGATACATTTCAAGCGTTTGCTTGGAGTGAGGTCCTCTGAATGAAAAATAATATGGTTAAAGTATGCATGTGGATTGGAATTCCCAGTCTGAAAATGGAAAGCGGAAAAGTCAGATTCCTGGTGCAATGTTCTGGAACAAAGATAAGACTTTCCACAGAAGGATTTTTCAATAGGCTTTCCTTCATGTAAACACAGGTGGGGGAGAAATCCCCTTTAAACACCTCCAAACCAAACCCAGAAAGCCTGCAGCCCATCACGCGGAGCTGCATGCGTTTAATGAGTTAGCTATATGATGATGAGGGGGGGAAAAGCCCACCGCTTTACCCGCAACAGAACCACATGGTATCCTGAGGCTCATGAAGGGCCCCACACTGATGCTATGGAGGCAGATGTTTACATTGCTGAGGTCCGTGGTTTTGGTTTCGGGGCATGGCCGACGGGGGCAGACCATACTGTGCAAGAATATGGAGTGCGGACTCTAAATGATCTGTTGCTTGATCGGACGCCAGCTGGAAGACACTGGGTGAAAATGCATTTTTATGCTATGCCGTTCGGAAGCTACCCTACATGAAAAAGGGGGTTCCTAGACCACCAATAGGGGACTGTGAGTTTAGCTGCAGGCGAATTAGCAGAGTCAACTAATCCGGTGAGGGGTGAGCGAGTTGGATGTGCACAAGCCAACGCTGGGATTACACCGTTTGGAGGAATGTGGAAGTTTAGAACAACAAGGGCTGGATGACAACACCTGCCAAGCAGAGTAGCAGAGGGGAGCGGGGTGCAGGACGCTGGATGGGGGGGGGGGGGGGGGGGAGCAGGGCCACGGAACGGCACGTTGCTGTGATGACTCACACAGGTCCATGGATAAACACGGAGCCCCTTCCAACCCTGCCTTGCCTTGATGCTGACCCCGTTGATCATGTTGAAATACGGCCAATGTGCGCACACACACACACACACAAACACACGCCCGATTGTGAGCACACGCGGACACGTAAGCAATGGGATTCCGCAAACTAAAGTGGGACACCAGCACTGCCTGTGGCGCACTGGAAAAGGATCCACGAGGGGGGACACACCACTCTGCACGCCGCGATGCCAGCGCATTCTTCAGATGCTTTTGACACAAAAGAAGCACGCCACTGTTATTCCAAAATCGTGGGATAGAATTTCAGGCCCGGGGGACTGGAGAAGGGGAAAACGACTGCCTCGTAGGTAGCACAAGTGACGCTCATTAGCAAGTTCCTCTGGTAGCTGGCCAAGTGTTGGCCAAGTTAGTCTACAGTAATGCGTCCTCCCGTTACTTAATACGATAATGCGGCTGAAGAGAATGACAAAACCGGCAAAATGCAGTAATGTCTGGAGCGCACGTGAGCCCCGGTCACGTCGGCGAGGGGTGGGCACTGTAGTTTGAAATGCCAGGCAGAAAGGCAATAGGAAAAACAATGCCATATCGTCTGTTTAGTACGATGGGTCTATTCATAATGATATCCTGTGTGGCGACACAATCCGATTGAACAGACAGAAGCTCTGCACGGGGTCGTAAAGCCGGAGGGATTCGGTTGAATATATGTTGACAGCTACTAATGCTTCATCGCATGGACGAACCTTCCACAGGAACACTGGATAAAACGGACGCTTTAATCAGTCAATTCTTTCCATTGTCAATATCACATTGGGGAGGGGAGGAGCTAGAATCATCGGTGGTCCAACTCTAGCCCATTCAACGAAATGGGAGGTTAAAAGCAGCGCTCCTCTGATGCCAAAAATCCTGACAGGCTCATGATCAACTTTCATATACACACCTCTAAATGCAGATTTAGCCCCCCCCGCCCCAACCACCATCCCCAACCCACCCACACAAAGTCTTATTCAAATTGCTGAGCGGAGACTCTGACAGCACTGGAACATGCACATAGCAATTGTGGCCATTTCCCTTTTCGTTCCCTGTCCATTATGCGTTGCTTCCAAAACGGAGAATTAGAATTGTGGCAATCGTCCCGGTCGCCGGGAAAAGACATTACTGTGAGAAGGTGGTGGAGCCACACACGGGGCACCCCGTGCAAGCACTCTCAAAATCAACCAAGGGAGGTGAGTAGGGAAAATACAGTTTAAAGTTAAAAAAAACCCTGAATAAAGTAAACCTTTCCGTGCAACCTCAGAGAGACTCGCTGGCAAGAGGTTATCTCATTGTTAGCTCGACTTGAACGCGTGTCTCTTAAAAGTGAACACAGTGCTGGTCTCGTTCTGGAAGTCCGTCTGGTTAAGCTTTGGGCCCCAGGGGAATACCAGTCATGACAGTGGAACTGCATTGTGTTGCTCTCCAGCAGAAATGGTGATGAAAGGTTGCATGGATGACCGAGGGTATGATGCACATTACGAACAAGATTCATATTGCGATGTTATAGGGGGCTTGAGGTGATCAAATGAGACATTTGGGCTATTTTCCACCCTGTACTTGCAGCTCCTAATTAGGTGTATTAGGGGCATTAAAGTGCTAGGGATTAATTGTGCTGTCAGAAGCAGAATCAAATCTTGGGGACTGACCAGTCAGTCTCGAGTCCCTGAGGACACTTGCTGAACTAACATTGATAAAAGACTTGACCTCGACTTGGTATTCATGACTCACTGATCACTTGTTGCTTGCTATAATACAGAATATTTACAAAAGTCACTCTTTCTCCAATTTGAAAAGTATTCTTAAACAATGACCCAACAATGCCAATAACACTCACACACAGAACGGAGAAACCTCCCACCTCATTCTAAACTTAGCCCTATTGGCCCCGGAGGGTGAACTCGGGTTGGCGGTTATGTGACTGCTGGGTTGGGCCGGGCAGGGCCGGCCCGGGCCAGGCCAGGCCAGCTTGGGCCACGGTAGCTGTGGCCACTGCTTTACTCCTCATTGTGCTGCAGGGCTGTCATTAGAGCCAGAGCCGTTCTGCCGGCTGCCGCGGGGAAATGTCATGTTTACCGCCATTCCCATACACACCCAGCATAATGAGCAGTGCTCGGCTCCCCCCCCCCCCTCTGTGTTCACTTTTCTCCAAAATCTCCACTTCCTGCCTCACGCAACCATCCTCCCCCTCCCTCTACCTCGATCCCCCGCTCCACCACTTCATCCTCACGTTCCTTCTGTGGTTTCCATATCCATCCTTCCACTCTCCCATGTCCTCCTCCACCTGCAGCCAGCCTTTTATTTATCCCCTCCACCGCCTCCTCCTCCTCCCCACCCAACCCCTTTTCATGGAGCAGACGATCTCCCCTTCTGCACCTCCCCTGCCCGGGCCGCTGGCAGACGGGCCAGCTGGCATCCTGGCCTTTAGACACGCTGGGCCTGGCCTCACAGCACTGGGAGGGCTGCAAGGGACACGGAAACCATAAAAACAGCCCTTCCAGCGCACATAAATTCTCACATGTGCTTCTTAACGCTTGCACTAACTAACGGTAACTTTCGGTTAGGCAACAGCTTGGAGGGGGTGCACAAACAAATACATTGATATGAATGTCACCGACCGTTGATTCAAAGAAGTATTGGGTAAAGCCCTGAATGCTATTGTTAGTGGAAGATGTGATTTTCAGCACTTGATCAAATTTGGTTAGTATATAACGGTGCAAAAGGACTATTGCTTTTCAGCCAAAATTATATAACAGACTGTTATCATGAGGCCATAACTCATTCTGAAAAGCACAGTGCGGGGACTTTATAGAAGGATAAAATAAAATGAAGCTGGCTAAGCAAGATCGTGGTTAGACTATGGAACAGAAACTCATCCAAGTGCACACACACACGTTTTTTATAAACATATCAATAGGGGGAAAAACTACTCGACTACAAAATAAGTGTTGACCTTACGAGAATCCCGCAGAAAACGAACATAAAAACAAGTAAATAACAAAAAACAACTTCATCTGGCTGCATTTGTTCACATACGAGCCAAACGGACGCCGACTGAAAGTGTCCCTGCGTTCGACCGCCCCCGCTTCGTGCCCTCCCTCCTCCTGCCTCCCACTGGCCGTGATCCGTCTGACCAGGGCAACAGGAAGAGGAAAACCAGGAGGCTGGGCCAGTGCAAGGTTCCTAGTCGCCGGGCACTCGACATGCGCTGACCTCTAGCCCCATGAATGCAGATATATACACTAGATATAATACCAATCTCTGAGGTTTGCCTATGCTTAAGCGATGGATGCCCGGGTCTGAGGTGGGGAAAGCGGCAGAACCGAAAAAAAAAAACACTAAATATATGCCCTTCCTTTTCACCCAAGATGCTTCCATTTCCAGTCCCTCTTGTGAGACTTTGGTGTGTAAGACACTCTGGAGGAAGAGACAAATATTCGGCCAGGATTGTGTAGAAACAAGTCAAAGTCTGGAATCCCTTGATAGGCCAATGGCTGCAACCACAAATCCGATAAAGACAGAAGTGTGGGAGCTAGGCAGATAAAAACAACATCCGGTCAGATTACAATCTATCCTTCCTCCCTGCTTTACTCCCTTCACTTTCCATCTGTATCCCCTCACTTGTTCGTTCTCTTTCTCTCAATATAGACAGACAGACAGACAGACAGACAGACAGACAGACAGACAGACAGACAGACAGACAGACAGACAGACAGACAGACTTGAGGCCAGCCAGTCTTCGAGGAGCAAGGGCGTCGGGGGAGAACTAAGACAGAAAGAACTGCAAACAACTCATAAGAGCCATTAAGTCCAATTCGACTCAATAACACCAGGAGACACGCGCTCTACCTTTATACCCTGCAACCAGCCCACGCAAACTCTTGTTGAATGCACAACAAACAGGTGCGTTCAGAATCGGCAAATATAGGCAAACGTTCACAGGGAGCGTGCTGACTTTAAACAATACAATTTGAATGATTTTTAGACAATTTTCTACACGTTCATTTTAAACTGTAACCAAACTGTAAACAAACAAATGCGACAAGAAAGGCCATTGCTGCAGCCTCCATGATAATTTACGAGTTTACAGAAGGTCTAGAAGTTGTCGATCTCGTAGAAAGTATACTGCAGACAAGGAATTCGGACGATTCAAGAAAGAGGGCTACGTCACCGAAGTTTTGCCCACTTACTGTGATGTCACGTTCAGATCACATTTTAGGATGCACACGACACAGTTGAAGTAAGGGTGTAGATAGGCTATATGAAACGATTTGCTTTATGTGTAGGAAAGGAATTAATGTTTTCAACATAGACATGGGAATTGTTTAAATGTTTCACAGTTCTTGCCATCATTTAGGGTTAATCTGCATCTGGGAGCACATCTCTTCAGTCCGTGATCCATGTCTGCTTGAGGAGAACGACCTCTTCTGACTGTTTGCCTATGTTCGCGAACGTTTGAAGACATCAGCACGCTTAACAGATTGGCTTCAAATCGTTCACGAGCGTTCGCCTATGTTTGCGAACGTTCCTCCGATGACAGCTTAGTGTGAGTATCTCATGAATAACTGCTTGCATGAGCATAGACAGAGGCAGCAAAATAATCAAATACTCTTTTTTAAAAAGGTCCTAATAATGTTCAGGTTGGCGTCGAGGTTAAATCCCAAAGTGGGAAGTTTCTACAATACAAATCCACCAGCTTATCTTTTTATTAATATGGTTATTAATTAATTTAATGAAATGCATTTCATATTAAGGGCAAAGAGTAGACGGAATATGAAAAACGAAAATGTGAGAAGACTTCAGAAAAATCCCACCACTGTCTAGCTAAAAAGCCATATTTGTCAGTGGCCTTGTGTTTTTTTATCGTTCAACACCCACCCCCTGTTAATTTGTAAGAAATGGCAAAACATGTGATAATTTTCATGAGTTGCTTTCCACAAAAGGGTGGAAAAAAGGTCAAAGTAGCAGTGTAGTACACCAAAACAAGTTGTTTGTCTGGAGAGAGAACAACAACTATAAAAACCAAAAACAATAAATTCGGACCCGTCACAGGAAACCCAGGAAACCAACTCCCATCGTCCCCAATACTGCTGTTTTAGATCAAAATAACCAAGGTTGACGAGAGTTGAATTTGTCAATATGTGTGTTGCTCAAGAGTTTACAATTACAATTGTTGTGCAGCCAAGGTTTGTCGTTTCCAGTCCAGCCAATTAGCCAGACATCTTTCAGATCATCCCAACCTGTTGGAGAGAGGGGATCTATGATGAAATCAAGGATAAATGTTTTAATATGGTTTGAATAAAAGCCCGTCAATCACAGATGTCCAGGTTGCGTCGCACAAAGTACCTGTGAAGCCCTGCGTTATTTCAACCTCACCTCCAGTGCACCCTGTCCTAGAGTGAATCCATTCAATCGTTTGCTCATAAGGATCAGCGAGGCTAGGACCGGGTACCCAGTCCAAGACCAACCCACTCTTTATTTGTTGGCTGGTGCTGTTCGTCTTCTTTCAAGGTTTTCACAGCATGGGTGCGTCTGAGAGTGAGCTTAACATCCTGTATGCTGGGGCCGCCCCTGTGACACTACAGACATGGGGACAGTCAGACCTGGCCCTGCTTCCTGTCCTCAGTGGCTGACTCCAATGATCTCAATCTCCCCCGGCCAAAGCTCTTGAAATGCATTGAAGAAAAATGAACCTCTGTTGTTCGAAAGCCAACGCACAATTCACCAGTACATCACAGCGATCCATCAGCCTCATCGAGTTCTGCCTCATAAAAGAAGCACAATCCCATAACGTAATTATAAACATCAACGGCACAAGCACTTTCCCCTCCTGTGTCTGGACTACTGAAACAACAGTTTGAAGCATCAAATAGACAAGATAAAACCATTTAGAGGAAAATGAGGATCGTTCCCCTGCCTAGTTTACTCAACGTCATCAATTCATACAGGAGGCAAAACAGTCCCATGGGGTGAAGGGCTACAGAGATCACGCTGGGATCTGTGATTTATTGATTGGATGTTGTGATGAGATGCTGAGTGTGAGCAGCTGATGCAGGGTGCCTCTCCACCTGTGTTTGTGCGTAAGTGCACGCACAAACCACTATTGGACAGGGCAAACAGATTTCCAACCTGTAGGCCTGCGACCACGCTAAGCTATTTAACTGCAACTGTCCTGGACAAACCTCAACGTTCTACGCTCACATTCACTGTGAAAAGTTCCTGCCAAATGGAGACCCTGCCCATTCCGTCAAGTGCTTTAAGAGGAATTTTAGAAATATCCAGTGCAGGCCACTTACTATGGAACCTGAGGCCTAGCGGAGGTGTTGCTGCTGCTGAGCTAGGAATATGAAATACATTTAAAAAAAGGATTCTGGATCACAAACATTGAGGAAGAGGGGAATTGTTGGCTTGAGGCAGGCCGCTAGATCCAATATCAACTCTCCCGTTTACTTCAAAGTGGTCGAATTGACGGCTAAATTGGTGATGTCGGTGGAGGGCTGCTCAAGTATCATGGTTCTTTACGGTACCATAGAAGATAGGCTGCATTTTTAGATGCACCAAACCGTTCACCAGAAACAGAAAGGCAGGGGAAAGAGAAGGAGCGTTCAAAAAGGAGAGTGGGGAATTGATAGACCACCAACAAAAAACCAACCATGAGTCATTTTCCATTGATATAACCACCAGAAAGTGCCACAGTAAGACAAGTCACACAAGTTATGATACACACATTGGCCAAAAGACACAGAGACCCACGAAACCCCCAGTAGCCATGTATGTTTCCCATAAGACCCCGTCCCTCTGATTCAATTCAGGTTCCCATATTAGAATTACAGACTCATTTTATTTCAGTTTTTCCCTCAAAAACTTGGGGACAGCTTGGTCGAGAGAAATGGGAGCATAGGGAGTAGCAGGAGTGGGATTTTGAACCATAAATAGCTGTAGCCCTAGCAGCAGTCGCCACCCCCTTTTACAGCACACAGGGACCAACTCCAGATCTACTGCCGTTGCATTGGTTGAGAGCACAAGCAGGAGTATTAACCTGACATCTCAATCAATTTGAATATTTTGGAAAGAGTTCATTCATTTCAATAGTTACATTTAAAAAGGGAAACTAATATATTATATAGATTCATTCCACCAAAAGTGAAACATTTCAAGCCTTTATTTGTATTAATCTTGATGATTATGGTTTACAGCTCATTAAAACCCAAAATTGAGTATATCAGAAGTTCAATATTGCAGAATCAAGTTGTAAGCTTTTAAACTCTGAACATTTTAGTCGTCTCTCAGTCTGGTTCAGTAGGATTCACAAACAAGGAGAAGACTGCTGACTTGACAGTTGTGAAGAAGACAGTCATTGACACCCTCCACACTAACCACTTATTTATTGAGATGCACCTGTATGTCTTTATGGTAGAAGAAGAAGCAGCACGGTTGGGATACAAGACAATGCAAAAATCAGGACCTTTTCACAAAATGTGCAATGCAAGCATAGTCTGCTTTATCTATGGGAAATCCCGAGTGGTTGAGATGAGCACAATTTAGCCAGGCATCACTATTCTGTGGAAACGGACATAGGATGCAGTAAACTGCATTGGCATCAGGTTGCATGTGTCAAACGAAAGAGCTTTTACTAAACTTTCGACATCCCAACAATGAGCAATTTGTGTCAGCCAAGAGTTGCAGGGCAATCATCTGGAGGCCACCAGGTAAAGTCTGGGCTTAATTAAAATGGATGGCTCATTATGAGAATGACAACTTTGAGATTGGACCTTTAAATGAGGGAATGGCAGCATACACCCATCATTCACCCAGCCTCATTGCAACCTTGAATAAACAGGATGCCGTAAAAGAAAGATGACAATAAATTATTTTAATTGAATAGTGATGTTGCATACATACCACATTGGCCCAGAGTGCGTGTTTGTTTGCGTTTGTTTGAAGTGATCTGACTGCACCGATATTCAAACGAGGTTCATTCAAATCTGCTCCATGATTGAAAACAGCATCTTCTGGAAAGCGTCGCCCTAACCGTAACCTGATGTGCCGTACCTTTACCTTAGCCTCTTGCAAGCATGTTCACACATGCAGCACGCATCAATAGGACTGGTGCTGAGGCTGGGTTTGAAAGAAGGCTTGCTCAAACACATTTCACTGTGGCCTCCAAGCGACCCGGGGGCTCAGTGGGATTGGTCGCTTTCATGGCTCAACAGGATCGCAGTTGTAGGGGCCTGTTCGTTCAGGCCCCACAGGGAGAATGTGGGCCCCATGCACGCTTGATGTCACTAGAGGCTGCGATAGTAGCAAGCTCCACCGTTTTCCGAGGTCCAAAAAAATAATATTTGGAAAGGGTTTAGTTGTTTCCACTGACTGAACAGAGCACAGATCAACATGTTCATGTTGTAGGATGGTGGATAGTCTGGCATCATCAGCACTTTTTGCAACTCTTTGTTTAGTTATGAGCAAGACGCATTATCAAAAACAGTGGTGCCAGAACAGTCTGCGGTCAAACATGGGGCATTGGAGAAAAGAAAAATCTGCTCCAAGAACTGCACCAAAGGCTAGACGAATCACAAGTTCTGAGAAAGAAGAAAAAGAAAAAACAATAACCAAACATTTGTTGCAAAAAAATGGCTCAAATGTAATGGAGATAAAATGTTTCCATTTGAGGTAAATGCTGAAAGTTAAATATTTTATTGTTATCACAAAACAAGGTTGATTTAAACGATGGCTGGATGAGTAACAAATAAAATATTTTATGATTTCACAACCATGTGGTCAAGATGGGGATATTTACCATCCCACCGTTCAAACGTTCATCTGCCCATCCGAGCTAGCCCTTTAAGAACCCCAACTGTAGTTTCTCTTCATAGATGACTTCAGAAACATCTGAAACATATTCACTCCTGCCCAAATGACATCTTAGTCACTATGTATAATTATAGTAGGTAGTATTGAAAACAATAAAAACCGCAGCCGTCAAGCACAAGAGTAGCGCGTTTGACTTGACAGTGAGCAGAAAAACACCATGGGCCGTCCCCCTTTCCTGTCCTCTTTTCCACCTTGGCGCATGGCAAACAAGCAGGTCCGCACGCCTGGCGCAGCGAGGCCAGCTTCCATGTCCGTTGTTTGCCCAGTGTTTGGGCGGTTGACAGGCCCTACGGTTTGGAGCCACTTAGTGGGCTTCGGAGAGAAAGGGAGGAGTAGGAGGTGGACGGGAGGAGGCTCAGATAAGAGGGTCTTATCGCCCCGGCCGTGGGTCACCAGATCTCAAAGAGCTAGGTACACACACACACGAACTGCAAACCACTGCACCACTCTTGAGAAAAAAACTAAAACAACAATGCTGCTGAACAGACGCAGAAGCATCTGTGCCTCGGTTTCCCTCCCTTTTGTTTCTCCCCGTCTCAGAGGGTAAATGGCTTTGTGTGTTTGGAGCGAGCGATGCGTGCACTGTGCCTGACGCACCAGCGGCGCAAACTGGGCGTCCTCGGATGACTCCTCCTGCACATGCTTCGGAGTTGAACAGGTTCAGCCAAATTGGCAGCAGGAGCCACAGCAGCAGGATGACAGAAGCCCGGGCTGCAAGGGAAACTTCCAGAAGGAGTACGCTAAAGGAAACGTGGATAAACTTTTGACGACATTCCACAAAAGTCTGATACCTGTTGTGTGAAGTTCAAATCCAGGTCACGTCACCTGGGTCGAAAACGAAAATTCATTTATTGACCATAAATTCTAAATTGAATGACTTTTTTTTTGTTTCCCCAAATAAGCCCTACGCTTCAGGTTGATATGTGTACAAAGCCTTTAAAATTATTGGTGAAAGCTAAGGGCTGATGGAAATATCTTTCTTACGCCGTCATAATTATGTCTCAAACTATATCGTCATAGATGCAGAATAATGAGAAAATGTAATGAAATACAATGCCTCCATCTCCCGGCAAAATTGCTTGTCAAAATCACCCTCTCTTAGCAACCAATATAATGCTGATTAAATATTTATTTTCTGCTAATAGGCCTGGGCTAGCCTACTAAGACAAAGCTATGAATAGCAATTTATAAAGGTCAAACTTAATCGCTTGTCTATTACTCAAACATGCATAGTGGCCTTATGCTGGATTTCTGAATGTGTTACGAATGAAACAAGAATTGGGACAATTGCTACCACCACGCGTCAGAAGAGAGCTTAGCAGCTCATGGCACATTTAAACTTCACGTGATAAGATGCGTTCCTGCTTAATTATACCATTGTATTTCTCAGACTGTTGAAACATGTATTTGGGACTGGTTTTAATGTCTTAAAACCAAAAGGACATGGCCTGACCCTACCGTGAACCAGACTAGACTGTACTGAACTGGGGGCACGGCGCGCAGCTGCTGCCATTTTTCTGCCTACACCAGCCTGTTGCTATGGCAACGGGCAGCCGGAGCATCACCTTGTCCGACGGGGGCTTCAGGTAGCACGAACACACCTTCGGATGTAACCTAAAACACGCTCTGCGCTTCAGGCCCAACGCCAAAGCAGAGCAGGGTTAAGACAATACAGATGTTTTTTTTTCTTGAACAGAACGCAGTGAGCTACTTTGAAAACAGCCGTTATGATGGACTTTGTCTTATTCAAATAAACCAGTGATACCAAACCATCTGCAAAAATGTAAACTATGCCCAACACTCTAGCGCCACAAATGGGTCGAAACAGGACTTGCATTACTCTCCCGAGCGTTCCCCGTGCTACCGAGTGAGGTACCAGTGGAATCCCTGGACCAGCCTGAGTTCAATGATCCCTACTCCACAACTTTTCGCCATATTGTACCTTCGCCCTATTGGATTTAATCCAAACTCTACGAAAAGTTTCAGCGGTCACAAATTTCCTCAGATTTTCAAGGAACTTGGCGGAGAAGATCTTCAGACCAAGCCGCGAAAACTATATTTTTTTCGAATTTTTGCCCTTGAGAGCCAATCCAATATGGTGGCGAAACAGCCAAACTGTAAGTGGGCTAACATATCGGCGACTCTTTGAGTTACTTTTTTGCAAATGCATTGAACTCTCTAGCGCCACCACCAGTTCAATTAGGTAGTTAATCCATATCTCAGCAACACTTTCAGGCATGGAAACCAAACTTGGTCGACGGATTAGAGACCCCATTCTGTTTGACCACCAGGGGCGCTATAATTACCAACCCTTTCAAGTATCGACACCAAACTTGTTACGTGGACTCGTGACATCATCCTGAGAGTGCATAAAACATTTGTTAATCTTCCACCACAAGGGACGCTATAATTAGTCAAACTTTTCCGTATCAACACCAAACTTGTTACATGGAGTCAGGACAGCCAAAAGTTGCAGCCCAGCAGCCAAACAACCATGCTTGACCTTCTTATTGCTGCTTTGCAGCTATATCTTTTATTATTTTTGATTTCCTTGAAATGGGGGCGATCTCTGGGTGCTCCAACAAATGTATAAAACTCAAGAATATAGTTGAGGTTTCACGGCAGGTTGGTAGTGAAATGGATTGCCCTTGAACCAATCCAAGTCAATGAGCTGCTTTACAGCTGGCCTCTACACAAAGGCCTTATGGGAATTGGTAATTCTAATCATGGCATAAAAACATACATGTATCTATTCCAGCCGTTCTCCGCCATTTGCCTCATTAAGTTTCGGCATTGGCTGGATGCCGAATATGGAAAAACCTGAGAGTGGGTGACGAACGAGGCTCAGACAACTGCACCCTGGACGAATTCGGAGTCACTTTGCGGGGGCGGACTCGCGCCAGAATAGCACATGGGGATTGCGTTCAACAAATAAAAAAAACATGCATTAAAATATGCACCAGCCTAAACAGCTAGTCAACGAAGATGTGTTTACTATAAGTGTTCTTGATAACATGGAAATCAGCACAGGATTAAATCACCCACATGTAAACTAGACACAGCAACCTTTACTACAGTGTTTAATTCGAGCAGCCATTCTGGTATGGGGGCAATCCAGACATTCTGTTTATCCCTGAAATGAAGGATTCCCAAACATACACACCTTAATCCACTCTTTTTTTCCCCCTCCACTCTTACAGTAAATTTTCACTTTTCACTGCGCACTAATTTAGATCGCCAAAACCAAAACGTATCCCGATGGGAACAGAACAAAGGAATGAGACTACAGAGAGCTGAATTGGTCATCTCTGAGACTTGGACCGGGGTTGAGTCATCCATTAAGGAAATAAAAAACACAAGGCTTACATAGAAACAACACAAAACACAGACTGTGTACATGCTTGAACGGTTGGAAAATGCTAAAAAAGGTAAGTGTGACTCATAGTGCATGCGTGATTCTAATTGTCTGAGAGGAGCCTGGGTATACATCTCTTGGTCCATGAGATTATCAACCCGTTTTTAAAAAAGGCCAGTGGTTGCAAAATGTATTCATGATGACGAGGCTGAACACCAGGTGCTCCGGGTCGTTTGAATTAAAAATCTGAAATCGATGAGTCACCGACTATTTGTTGTCTAGATCTGAAATAACCACAGGAAATAACAGGAAATAAATAAAATCTCATCCATTTCCACCCATCCATCCAGCCATTGTAGTTGTTATGAATGCTCATCTGGTTGTTCACAGTAATAATCAGGCGTTTATGTACCCGATGTCTCATTGTGTGGATCAGGCACACAGTTTACAATTTTAAAAGATTTGTAAAAGTTTGTATGCAGCCTACAAGGATACTATGACTGATCATTTATCCTGCGACTCTTTAGAGAAATAGATTTTGGTCACAAAACACAAACCCATAATTGAACAAACTAAAAACAAGATAACAGATACAAGCTGTGTCTTTCCCATAAAATGCAAATAGCATTCCATGCATAGCAGACCTGAAGT
The DNA here is from genome assembly GCF_902167405.1 of Gadus morhua. Classification (NCBI taxonomy): domain Eukaryota; kingdom Metazoa; phylum Chordata; class Actinopteri; order Gadiformes; family Gadidae; genus Gadus; species Gadus morhua. Next base: position 15,723,690 of record NC_044058.1, read on the forward strand.
GCCGGGTTCTCGTGTGAAGAATAGGGTCAGAACTCATAGCCTGGGAAGACTTGCAGCCACAGTGGTGGCCGGGTGTATGCCAAGACTGCAGGGTGCAGCCGGGCAGCACCCAGTACTTAGGGTACCACGGAACGGGGTGACTGAGGCCATGCCGCTCTCCTCCTGCTCCTCTAGGATACACAGGCTTCCGTGCAGAGAGTGCATGGAAAATCTTTAGGATTGAATCAATCATGTGTGCATTTTCTAAAAGCAGGGTATTGCGTTAACATTTTGCACATTGAGGTCTGAAAACTACTGGCCTCAAGAAAATATTGACTGGCCCTCACTCAAAGTTGTCTTATTACCAGCGTCATAAAACCAAAGGCCGGCGTAATTGTCATAAACTTTGTGCTTGTGCCAAATAACAATCACATTTTTAAGCACTGGTCTGATTGGGGCAAAGTTGGACGTTTTACTGTGAAGGGATAACTTTACTTGAACAAATCAAAGTCAAATCAAAATCCTGTCCAACTCAAATTGAAAGTAATTCTCAGGAGGTCCTCCACTTGTAAGAAAGCAAAAATGAAGCTTAGCATCAGCATATGAAGGGTTTGCTGAATGATTACAAAATTTCCATACAACTTCAGACAGTCTGCATTTGTAAATGGATATCCCACGCGCGGGTGTGAGTGCGAATAATAAACCTTGCCCTCTTGGATACAAGCAAGCTCAAATCACAACATGGTTGGGAAAAGGCCAAATCAGACCATGATTATTGGCAGGCGCATATTGGCAAACCATTATAAACAACATTTTCACCATTTTGAGCCAAACTCCCTGGTGAGGCAGAGTTCATAATACAGGCTGAAAAACTAAAACTTTGACGATAATGGGGCCATGTTAGATTTATTATCCTTTCTCTGTCATCGTGTGCATCACTGAAAGAGGCTTTGTCCTTTATTGGAAGGTTTAGTGGAATACAGCTTTACAATAATAAATGAAACATTAAAGTGTAATGGCAGAGACAGATGTTTAGGTTGCTATTCATAGGCCAATCAATAAGCAAATTTTAGAATGAAAATAAATAGTGTTTTTTTACCGTTCTGTGAAGCATATCAAGGAGTTCTTCACGTTTTTTTTTTTTTAAGACGTGATCCTAGTCACCATAAGCCCACAATATTTGATCCTGCTATCAGCTCGGAGCCCTGTTCATTTCACAGATCGCTTTTGCCCTTCAAACAAAAACACAGCCTTCCCGCTTTTTTCTGTATGAATAGGCAGCCAAGAAACACGCATGTTTCTAAATTTGATTTGAAAACTGGATGACCCCCCACACTTCTCACCAAAACAAAAATAAATTCCATAAAGCTAAAGCTGTCTGCAAACGGATTATAGCGATAAAGCAAGCTCTTACAACCTGATCAAATGATCCGTTTGGTCCTAAAATGTGACAGAGAATCTATACTTTTGTGTGTGTGAGGGAGTGCCCGCATGTGTGCGTGATTCTAGGGCTAGGTTAGATTCATCAATGCACTGCAATTTATTTGTTCTCGATTCAATTTAGATTTTCTTTAAAATCGATTTCCATGAAAAAAAAATGAAAAAAAAAAGCATACTCAGTCATTGTAATCTAGAAGCGAGTATGCCTTAATGTACATGCCCTTTTACATTTGTCCAGGTTATAATTATTACTTTTGTGCGCCAAGTTTAGCTCAGGAACAATACTATACAATGGTGTATTCCCTTTTTGCTAGTTAAAGAAAAACGAAATGGTTAATTCTAAATAATATTTAGGTATTTTTGTCATCTGCACGTATTATTGAATTGATATTGAAGTAATCGGATCAATATCAAATCGAAATCGAATTGTGAGGTACCTGGCAATACCCAGCCCTACGTGATTCCCACAACAAAGTGGTAGAATAACAAAAGTGTGTGTGCGCCCAAGTGAGTGTGTGGCTGATTGATAGCTTGAATTAGACATATTAGGCATAGGGGGTTTCCAAAATAAGGCTCTAGGTGGTGAACTTGACAGGCTCGGGATGGCAGGCATGCCTGAAGGAACACTAAACATCCTTGTATAAACACGCCGTCTCAGGGCAGCCCTCTTAATAAGGCGGTGCTTCAGCACCAAAGGACAGTTTGTAAAAAACAAACAAAACAAAAATTTGTCTCTTGACGGATCTTCCTCGGCTGACTTCATGCTGGAAGAGCTCTGTCTGCGCTATTGGCTCCAATAGAGTCCCTGGTAAATTACTACCCTGCTAGAGCAATTTCATCCCTGTGCCGTAAGTGTGGGTTATAAGATTTGCTTGGCAGCAGAAGCCAACAACTGTACCGTGGGCTCACCCAGGGAAACATTTAAATTGAGCAAATAAATGCGCACGAGGGTATGAAAATGTATCTGGCGCATCCGCCGACAGCCGGCTCGCCTGTTAAAGTCGGAGCCACAACAAGGCATCGGGTGACATGTTGCAGCGAGAACATGTGAATTGGCTAAAAATGAGCATCGTCTGCCAGTGTGTTACGGCATCAGAAACCCGATCACTACATTACATTTCTATGACCTTGATTAACCTGCAGGATTTGGCCTCATCAATTTATCCTACGCCTTTCAAATAATGCATTGAAGAAGCAATTGACCGGCATTGGAAAAACACAATTCATTCACAAAGCTAGGCCCACGTGGAACCGTTTGGGTGCCTTCTTGGCTACCATCCTTGCCAGGCGAGCCAGGAAGAAACCCTGTTAGACAGCCGGCACCAGGAAGCACCACATTGTTTCAGAGAAACAAGAGGATGGTTTAACAAAACATTTTGAATGTGAATACTGCGATAATTGGATTCAATGGTTTCACTTGAAATTTGTCGTTTAGGTTTTCTTTGCCAACAATGCAACCTTGATAATGGGAAAAAACACCAAAAGACCAGATGCACAGAAGTTTTGTGCGTGCATGTACCTTGCATATGGTCTCTGTGTCCCAGGGCAGGATCGTCTGTAGGTCAATGAGCTCGCAGGAAACCCCTAGCTTCTCCTGAGCCATCTGGGCCACCTCCCGCATCACGTGGATCTGGAACAGAGTTCATTCACAGAGTGAGCGACGCCAGGGCACCCAGTGTTTTGCATGCTTACAAACACAACCCCGCGCCCACAACTCACTGAATCAACAGAGAAAAAAGGGTCTTTAAAACGCATTTACACCGTGCCGTAGTCATTATGGCCATTTTGTCAGTGATAATAAAAAAAGACAAATTTAAGACTCAAATTCTATGTCAAGCGGTTTGTGGACTTTTTAAATCAGCTCGGCACACAAGCTGCATTCTTTACTTACATCGAAGGAACGCCAATGACGGCACTAGCTAGAAAAGCTAGCTATGTTAGCTATCCAATTATCAAACAGTGGGCGTGTCTCGTTTCACCCATATCAGCCCAAAACACTTTTAGAATTCTCATAGGGTTAGATTCACGCTGAAACATGTGTTCACATGCACTTGAATTTTTTTTATCGCTGCTTATTTCTTTCTTGGACCAAATCTCGAATGTCTAATATCATTACCTACCGAGTTGAAGATATTTGATAAATAAACGGCAAATCCATCTGAATGAGGGAGAGGTGCAGTAAGCGCCACTGGGGTACAACGTGACCCTCGTGCCACAGAGCTTTAGTTGGCATTAAGGGAATCAGGTTTATACAGGCAGTACTTGAATGTTCCTACGAGGTCCTCCGTCACATCCAATGGAAAGTCTGATCCCCCACCGTTTTACGTTGAGCATCTATGGCTGTTGGAACATACTTTTAATGCCTGGTGAGAGCCCCTGGGGAGTGGAGCTGCTGTGGGAACACAGACCTAATGGGGGTCCTAATGACCTAAACCAGGATGAACAACAATTGTGGCTACCTACGGGGAGTCCAAATAAACCACTTCAAAGACCTCCACCCGCGCCGAATGCAGCCAATAAACAGTGAGCAGTGGGTCGCGCCGGTGGGCTCTTTCCTCTGCATCCAATGAACCCATCGCATCGACTACCGGGGGCGAAACAGGCTAATCAGAAGAATCTGCTGGGAGGGTTTGTTCGGTGGGGAGCGCTTTCACCTAACTGCCGCGGTAGTCGTTTCTCCCGTCGGTTGCATCTGCGCCGTCGACTGATAGGGGACGTGTGGGAATAGGCCGGGGTTATGAACGCAACGTAGATAGTGCAAAATGTAGTGCGGCTCCATTTACTGTGGCTCTCTCCACCCCCTCCCCACACATCATTTACAAGTACCCAGCGCCACTCACATCAGATCTCAAACCCCGGTGCTAGTGCATAAGGGTCATTTCAGTCCTTTACCGGGCCTGAATAAGCCTTTTAAAGTGGCAAGGCGAACACAATCTTATTCAGAAATGGCCATACTAAGCCGTGTAATACAATATCAAAAGAGTGGGGGAAAAAGGCAGGGGACAGCGAGAGAGGAACAATAGGCCGGCGAGCCGGAGGCCAGTGCCGTCTCGAGAGGAGAACATTGAGGTTGTGAAAACGCCTGATTGGCTGTGGTCACGGCCCGCCGTGCTGAGATCCCCGGGCGAGGGGCTTGTCATCGTGTTAAGGTGGTAATCCATGGCTGGATGTCCGGAGCCATTTTAAAATGTCAGCGGGCAGAGCGGGTGGTCCACTCGTTCCGTCTCTCCCTCTTCACGGACTAATCTGCGCTGCGTCCCTTACCTGCGTTCCCCAGGCGACCAGGGTGACATCACTTCCCTCCTGCAGGATCTCGGCCTGCGAGAGCGGGACGGTGTAGTGTTCTACCGGGACCTGTTCCACTGAAAAACAAAAAGAACAGCCGGACCGACAATGACGTGAGGTGATTAATTGTCTATGGTGGGGGTAAATTCTGTCCAAACGCATACATAATTTCATCTGAATTATCCAGGTACTTCACTTGAGAGATGGGAGCAGATGACAGGAGAGGCTGAAATCATAGCCCCGCCGCCCAGGAGAAGAGTACTGTGTGGCCTGTTACAGACGATTTCCAAGCCTTTTTCAAGAGTCATCACTTAGTGGGAGATTGTGCTTTTATCAGCAAAAAACCCAACACATGACCTAATGATATCCTTTGCCAAAACACAAAACTAACTATAATTAATCCCAACTACAAAACATTGGTGGGATGGAACCGGGTTTGGGGAAAGGACCCACATAAACATACACTCAATCAAAAAATTGAGGTGCCAGGAAGTTTTCGCCTTGAATCAAAGGCCAAGACAAAGTCCATGCAAGTACCAGGGTTTGTATAATATTTTACAATCTCGTTGGAATACTCAATTGAGCGTATAAAATAAATTCAGTGAAAGGTATTTTAGGGGAATATATTAAGTGGCCTCAAAAGTACAGATTTAAAAAAATATATCCTCTATCCCTAATAAACCACACAGATTAAATGAAGTAAAACTACTTTATTTTTCCTCAACGCAAATGCTCAAACCGGAATGTGGTACTTAAAAAAAAACACAATCTTCCAATCTCAGTCCAAGAATTAGTAGCTTTGGCTACCAAAAAAGGTAAAGTACCAGATATTTAATAAGAGAAATATGGGATGGCCTCTCTGACCTATCTTGAGATTAATTCACAATGACTTCATCCTTCCTGTTCTGGAGTAGTGCAGTGTGGGGGGGCTGTGCTGTTTTGCATTTTGACACATCATTGGCTGCTTCAGGACCATGGTACCATTTCCTACAATGGCAAACGTTACCAGTTGAAAATGAGTGCTATATTTGATAAAGTGCGGCCTAGTCGGGCCTTCTGTGGCTGTAGTACACTGGAAAAGAGAGACCGTCTCTCTCCGCTACAGCAAATAATGAACTCAAAACCCCCAAAAGAGAGACTTCTCCGAGCCATGTGGCCCTGGCCTATTTAACAGACTCAATAGTTTCCTAAATGCTAGTGTCAAAATTTGACTTTAATACACATACGAATGTCTGTTGTAACAGCTGGAAAAATACACTTTTTGGTATATGAAAACAGAACAGCCTTAAATAGGTCCTGACGCAAACATATGCCATTTCTACAGCATTCAAACTGTTCTGACCGACACACACACACACACACACACACACACACACACACACACACACACACACACACACACACACACACACACACACACACACACACACACACACACACACACACACACACACACACACACACCAGCATTACCTAATAATAATACTTGAGAATAACTTTTGTACTAGCACTACAGTCCTACTGGACACATGGCAGAAACAGAATTCCAGGAAAGCACAAGCAACTTCTTGAGTGTTAAAGAACTGAACCGTTAAAGACACAGATTTATCTGAGATGCCAAGTGCTGTAAAACAAATCAACAGACCCCATGACTATCAACATCTGCACCCTCTGACCCCTTGTACTCGCTGTGCAACAACCAAATCACCACGGGAGATAATTATACCATAAATCTTAACGGATATCACTGAAAAACACATCCAAACGAGAGCTAAACACTCCGGTATCGTCTGGCTCGCATGGAGCCGCTCAACTGTAAAGCTGAATTTGAGCTTGCAATTTACTCGTTATTAGGAAATGTCTACCATTGAACTAATGTGGTATTACTCCACACAGCGTGCGATTGTCGAGATTACCCCGTTATCGCAAGGGCAAACAATAGCCAGGTGTCGATCCCTCTCGGGCCTGTAACTTGCCCAGCAATCATGTGAAAACAGGAAATTATTGAGCAGATCACAATGTGATAGTATGCATCTGCAAGTGAAACAGGGCCTTGAAAATCAAACTAAATATATGTATTTATTGTGGGATGAGCGACTTTATTTGACATGAAGTAATTTAATAACGACTGCATGGCAACAAAGCGGCAGCCATGACCGCCTGTTTGTTGAAGGTTGTATCAGCGATTCTAGGCCGAAACATAAATGCTCAAATTCATCTGATCCCTCTGCAGGATCCGCTAGCTTCACGCCCCATAGCAGGCCTTAAAAAAAAAACACGTCTCTGTAGTCAGCCTGTTCTCCGAGATTGTACCCAAAAACATATGGTACTACCAACCACTCAAAACCAAAATAAATAGTATTCCAACCGATCACCGACAAGGGGTGGGGTTCTGCGATGCGTTCATGATAGTTTTTACTGGATGCCTGAAACAAAGAAAGGAGGGGCGAGCTGGCTCTGTTTTTTCGGAATCTCGCTTTAAATACCATCAGAAGTGACGTCACCCAACATCTAAAGGCGGCTTGCAGTGGGTGGATGCAAAAAGATCGGACACCGTTCCGAAAAAATCTTAATCCAAAGTCAGTACATTTCTCAAGCAATTCAGCTTCGTAGGGATCCTGTGTAAAACAAGAGTGGACATTGTAGTATTTTTTCAGTCCGTGTGGCTGCAACATGAGGAAATACTCTGGCCGCCGAACACTGATTCACCACGATATCAGCCTCGGCGCTGCACTTTCATAGTTCGACAATTACATGTGGCCCTTTAAAACAGGAAGAATCAGGCATCATAAATCATAAACCATGTGTGAAAACAAAAAAAGTGGCCGACCAACACATCGAGAGGATGCCTGCCCCAGTCAACTTGTGACCAGCTTCTGATATAAAAAGTGGGGCTGTGGCACGAAGACCATGCTACTAATGGGGGCAACGACAACAACAAAAACGTTGCCAAAAAGGTGAATCTGCCATCAGATTCAAAGAACACCCATCCAAAATGAACCCATGTAAGGTCAAGGGACAGTCTCATACAATGCAAGGTGGAATCTCGACAAAGTTGTGACTCAATAAAAAAACCACACCAAAAGACAGTGTTTTTCTGCTCTCTGAGTGCGGATGGACTCAGAGATATCCAATTCAGTGGAAAATGTTCCCACTCCAGCGAAATCTAGATACTGCTTTGTTTCAGTTGTACATAGAGAGGGAATAAGAAGAACAGTTTACGGTCCATTCGGAGCAGCTGGTACACACTTGTGCTCCTGCTGAACCCTCTCTCGCTGCTGCATCCAGAAACACTGTTTGTTTGTCTGGCTTCACATCCATTAGAGAAAGTGGGACATTTGTTTTGAAAAACATGTGGCGGTTTTGTAGCAAACCAGAAAGGTAGGAATGTGAGGAAGCAGGAGGGGTTAAGATTGAGGGGTTCTATGCCCAATACGTATGTAGCCTGCCAATGCCTCCCCATCAGGACCACAACCCCCTTGCTGCCCTGCTGCTCGGATCATGATCAAGCAGACCTTTCCTGGTTCACAATTTATTTGCAAAAAAGGTATTCATTAAGCAATGCATTCTGTTTTTGCAAATCATTATTTTGAAGAAATTACACAATTATTATCAATCTTCTGTCCTTGCATCGCTATTCATATCGTTTGAATAATGACACCTTTCAAAACATTTTCAACAATGTTGTTAAACAATAAACTTAACTAAACTGGGCTTACCTGCTGCTCTGTAGAGGATCTTGGGCTCAAAGAATATGCAGGGGTTCTCGTCAGCAATGCAGGACAGGAGCAGTCCCTTGGCCTGCACCGGACTGCGAGGCACTACAACCTGTAGCATAAGCGAGAAGCCCACCGTGCCCATTAGCCACAGCAATATGATTCCAACTCTTAATGGAACCTCTCCATTAAATATGGATCCTGTGTGGATTGCTGTGATCTTCTAACCACACAGTTTAGTACTACCCAGTCGATCCATTTACCAACTTTGGTTGGATCTGTCATTGGCCGAAGCGGTTCATTTTCTATACAGTTTTTGACAATTTGCAAACTCACCGTCCTTGAGTTTATACTGAAATGAAAAGTGAATAATTCAAATTTGACGAAGATATAATTCTAAGATAAGAAGTACGGATACATTTTTGAGGTACAAGCACGATTATTAAAATTATCTGTGCCTTAATTTTCGGACTATAAGCCATGCCTTTTTTTCCCCATTCTTCGATTCTGCGGCTAATCTAAGGATTTTTACAGCTAACGGCCACTAGGGGACCTCCTAAATCTAATGATTTTACAGGTTACAGTCCACCAACTTTAACTCTATGGGCTCTATGACCGGTCCGCGCCCCCCGCCACCTTTAAGCGGCTGGCTGCAGTGCGGCTTATATATGTACAGATCATTCAATTTAGCTGCTGCGGCTTATACTCCGGTGCGCCTTATAGTGCGGAAAATACGGTATATTGTTCCAAGAAGTATAAAATGATGTTCCTTGGCCTAGGTAAAGAAATTAAAGTCATAGGAGCCTCAAAGACACTATGGCCCTACATAGCAGAGTGCATTTTTTGCTGGGGCCACACTATATAAAGCAGACAACTTCTGGCTATAATTGTCTCTGTTGTCTTGCAACACTTTAGGGAAAAGATGACATTTAGTGGGCTGACCTTTGCCAAGAAGACAACAGAAGAAGCTACATCTGTTGGCGATGGATTCAAGGAAAGATTAACCACAGTTGAGGAGGGGGGGCGGGGGGGGGGGTGAGATGTCCAGTGGAACCCCATAAACTATGGTTGACATCCCTTTCAACATGGTGGGCCCGCAATGCGTGTCCCCTGGCAGTCCCTTTATTGCGGACCATTATATTGGCCTGTTTTTTTTATATTATTTAAAAAAAACTGCATATTTACTCAGAGTGCACATTTCCCAGCTTAATGACGCATACAAGCACATCCATACCGAGCATCGGATGGGCCCAGGGTTTTTGTCGCTATGATTAATGTAAAAACCTTTGCTTTCACATTTACTTCCGTGTTTAAAAACACAGAAGGATTAGGTGCATACCACTTTTAATCATGGCAGGGATATTGCAGAGAAAAGGACCGGATCAAGACTCGTATGACCTATAAAGAAAATGTTTTCTGAATCAAAATCAAACGGATTGAGGTTGAACTGTTTGATTTCAACCAGAACAGATTTCTGCCAGATTATTGATTGTTTGTACACCAATGCCTTGTTAATATCTAACATACAAACAAAATGGAAAGATTGTAAGCATGCCATTACAGATGTCCGCCAGCAGAGAAAATCAATTTGGCCCCGCCAGGGGTAGTAGGTATTAGTTTTTTCAAATAAGAATGTCTTTGAAATCGGACACAACACAAATACATTTTTGGAGGGAAGGCGGATGAAATTCATTGCTTATTCCAGTCATCCGAATCACCAGTCCAGCTCTCGGGTCCAACCAGACCTTGCATAATCTCCAGCGCGAAAACGAGCCATGTTTTAATCAGCATGAGGTAAATGTGGAACATCTCAAATCAAGTTGCACCGCAAACCAAATAACAAAACGTGATGTCTAAAATGCCCTTCGACCCCATCAATATTCAGAACCAAAAAGGTATGCTCAACTTGGATGTCAAGAAACAAAAGCCAACCTCAAAGGGAGATTTGGCAGAGGGGATAGGGGACCGGGCAGCGGCTATGCCGACTAGAGTAAAAGCAGAGCGCTGCGGACCTTGATGCCAGGGCAGTGGGCGAAGAAGGCCTCCGGGCTCTGGGAGTGGTACAGCGATCCGTGGCCCACGCAGCCCCATGGAGCTCGGATGGTCAGCCTTCCGCAGTCAAACAGGTCGCCTGAACGGTAGCGGTACTTGGCCGCCTCATTCACGATCTGGTGAATGAAAGGTGGGGGAAAAAATGAAAAAGGGAGGAATTATAAATTTTTTGCATGCATGATTGGAACAACTTCCCCTCACCTTAAATATCTGCACTTTAAGAACCATTATTACAAAATATTACCGATGATTGACGTGGTCTCGGATTCTTTCCCGTGCATGACTTTTACATGCACATATCTTTTGAAGGGAGTGTAAAGGTCGCAAATAAGCCAAAAACGGAATTGAAGGATATGACTGCATATTTCTTTTTAAACTGCCTTAATAAGGGGTACGTCAGAGGAAAGATGATATGCCCTTTCTGGGAAAACACATCGTCTCTGCTTTACATCTTAAAGCTATTAAAATTAAAATTTCCGTTCAATTGAAGTGTCTGGGGGTTTCCTTCCTGCCACGCCCGTTACCCACTGTCTCCTAAAAAACTCTCCTGGTGCATTCAGGTAGGTTCTTTCCCTATCTCTTCACAGGAATATATATTCGTGACGTGCTGAGAGTTGGTCCACAAAGACAAATAGCAGAGAAAAATATATGCTGAAACGTTTTCCCTTATGGTGTGTGTTTTCAGCGTTGTCGCGAGGAGGCATCCATCTTGTGGAGAGTCGAGGACAACGGTGACGCACAGACATGGCTACCGAAACCCACCCATTGCCTCCGCAGGTTAGCCCATTGACGTCACATTAATCTCCCTCACCAGGTGTTGACGTGGGAGACATACCCATGTAAAAAAAAAAAAAGCGCACCCTTTCTCACACACACACACACACACACACACACACACACACCACCCCCCCCCCCCCCCCCCCCCCCGGCTGGAACCAAACCAAATTGAGCCCCCCCTTCCATGTCCCCACCATCCCCGTTCATAGCCGAGCGTTTCTGATTAAATTTTATTCTCGTATCCATTGTGCCGAAGCCTAATCTCTTTCTTGCAGTAGAAAGTGGGAGGGTGATAACATATGTTAATTACGCAGGATGCTACTCGGGCAGGTGTTCCTTGGGCTCTGTGTAAACCTGAGGCAGGTTCCAGGGACGGGAGATTCAGCACAGTGTGCAGCGCACACAGCAGCGGGCGACCATGTATGATCACATCTACAGAAGAACAGAGGGCATGTTGCAACTCTGGATAATGGCCCATTATAGATACTAGATTCTAGATAAGAAAGCCCATGACACATATACATCATATATACGAGCATGACCACAGGCACACACCGCAAGCCAACGTCTTCCCAAAACCTTCTAGGGGTCATTTAAATTAAGATTATTCATTTGCGTTTTTCAGTAATTTGAAAAATTCAATATTGTTTGAGCACTTGATTTTCCTATTAGCAAACATTTATTGATCCAGATACAAGATCCAGATACAGTCCGACATAGTTATATGGCTAGAAAACCGTTTTCTTGGTTTATTAACTATCAACAGCATCTTACTCACACCGTTAATGTGAGCCAACATGTACCTGGTCAAAAGCTGGGTATATGTAGTCTGCAAACTGGATCTCAGCAATGGCTGTGGCCCCAGCGACCGCAGCACCGATGCCAAATCCAACGATGCCTTGTTCACATAATGGAGTGTTGAACACTCTGTCTTTACCTAGTTGGGAAGCAATACAAGTAAAAAATTAACATTGAGATGAATTATCCAGAAAGGACGTCGTTCAATTGACCTGCTGCTAAGTCACGCTCGGACAAACAAACCAGACTAAATAACAAAAAACATGAAAAAATGTCTGCTGAAATTTTTTCTTTATATAGCAGTATATCGAAGCAGGTTTTGGATAAGTTTTGGGCGAAAAATTGGGGTAATCTTATTTTTTTATAGCAAAAACTGTCAGTGACAGTAACTAAGCTAGTAGAAACTGTCCTGGCCATGAAATGCAGCTTCAAATTAAAAACCCAAGTCCAAAAAAGGAATGCAGACCATCAACTTTTAGACTCGGCATTAAAAGGTTCTACATCTGACCAACGAAAACATCCTTGAAACAGTAAAGTATGCAGACATGGTTAAGGTGAATTGTTGTAGTTATAACAAAAACACACAAGTTGTGTCTGCTGAGTGACAGCTTGGCTATGGAAGTGTACTAATTAAAGAGCACACCCTAGGGATCTCTTCGACCAATTTCATAACAGAAAAAAAAAACAGTTTCCATACAGGGATGTTGAATGTAGGTTCAACTGAGGTTGCAACCTGTCTTATCTTGGATCCAGCCGTCATACTATGTTATAACAGAACCTTTGGGAGGAGACAGCAGAGCGCCTTGGCCAGAACCCAGAAACTGAAAGGGTGGAGTTAACGCTTTGTTCCCCGTTTTGTTATGGAGGTTTCTACTGAAGAGAAATTTGCGCACGTGGATGAAGCTTTAGGATTTTATCATGTGGATTTCTATAGCGGACAGTCTACATGGTGTTGCTTTTAAATCTTTGCAGACACTTTTTCTACAGCTGACTGCGTTTGTCTCTTACTCACATATAGATCCCCGCCTCCAGTAACATGATTAATGGAAAAAAATATATAAAGCAAAATAAATTGAAACACCCAGTTTGCCCAGATTTTAGCTTGTCTGTCACATTTGAGATATTATTCTTTATTCTTATTTGAGGGACTACAACCTTCCCAATCCAGTCCTTGATAAAAAAAAAAAATGTCAAAAGAATGAGATGTTCAAGATTTGCACCTCAAAACTTTTGATATCGTTTTTTTACCTACAGAGATTAAAAATATACAAGCCAAACAATATTTTTAGTATTCTGTGACCCTCAATTGTTTTACCTCCATAATGATTCAATCGACCTGCCATTGGCCGAAGGCAGGTGCTAATTTTGTGCTCATTTTGTACCCTATGCATCATATCACATAACTTGTCCAAATGGATTGGGTTCCTTTATAGAATCCTGCTACAGCTACACACATATCCCTCCTGAGCACCAGAGATGGGCCACAGACCAGTGTCGGAGGCCGTGGGCCGACTTATTCACATCAAAAGCAAATGTGGGGTTGTCGAAACGTTCAATACTTATACGTTTAATACAAAAGAAAAACTGACCACTGTTGAAAGAACTCAAGTGCCAAGCAGATGACCCCCTTTTGTGGTACTTAAACAAGACTGAAGCATACCCTGTGACTTAGAACAGAGGGAAAAAAAGCGTCCTATTCCCCACCCTGTAATTTTACAAAGTGCTGCAAGAGGGAGACTCTAAATTTGGTCTAGGAATGTTATTTTTGTTCTTCGCTTTGTGTAATTGCCAAGAGTCCTTTTCAGCTTTTGATGGCGACTTGGCTTCTTAGCGGCAAAACTGTGGCCTCGTGTGCCCTGCTCTGGGACCACACAAATGATTTAAGAAACAGTTTGTTTGTTTGGAGGACCAGGGAAGGTGATCTAACCAAGTGAAGGGTTTTGCCATTCACCAACCCTTTACACAGCATCACTAAGACAACCACGGTGTCTGTATTTCCAAGTATTATGTCATCAATTGTTACAAAAATAAATCAAACAAAAAGCCAAGAAGAAGTCAAAAGAGGGTTTCCACAGTACAACAGAATAGCATTCACAAAATCCCTGGCTGTAGCGCACGTCACAACAAGACGCTAGATTGCTCATCCAAACACAAGCCGGACCCGAACGCAACCTTAAAACCTATTTGTCGTGCTAGGTGACCTTTGCTAGTCCGTGCTGTCTGACACCGGCATTCATATCAGCAAGGGAGGCTAAACATCAATGAGCAGGCAGGCTGGTTGTAGAGTGGAGACACTGCAGAGAGTTGTTTTCTGGAGAACAGCACTCAACGGTAGCCTGCAGCAGAAAAGTCTATATCACAGAGGTTAATGCATCCCTCTTGCAATTGTGCTGTCCATCTACCCCGACACTGTACCCCCCAGTGGTATAACGGCTGGAGGTGGCAGATGTTTGTACCATTCTTTTCAGTAGTGAGAGGGATGAAAACAGCTTTGTGCTCACCATCATCCACATGGATGAGATGGAAAATAATGATCCCTCTGCGAAGGTCAAAACCAATGACGTCAATGAAAACAAAAAGGCAAAACTGGATTGTGTTGGTTTTAAAGCCATTACAGGAGGGGGAACAAAAAGCCCTCATCATATAGCAATTGACGGGCTTGGGCAATGTCAGCTTTGATAAGACTGGAGTAAAACATCATGGTTGCAAGATATTCGAACAAATGAGAATAGAGATGATGAACACATGAAACTACATTAATTATCAGCAACATCCCATTTCGCTAACCACTAATCAGTTGATATTAAAATGTATCAATACATCTGTGCAAAGGAGTTGGGAAAAAGAGGCATTACAGAAAGGTAAGACATTAAAAAGGATATATTGCCACCTAGTGTTTAATACGCGTTACGCAGGACTAGAGCGCAAGAAATAGTGTCAGCATTTGACTGACATTTCTTTAGAAAAATGGAAGGTAGATCAAGTTCTTACCATATTTGTCACGAAGACCCACTGTGCAACGGAACACTCCTCCAAAGGCCACATCTTCTCCAAAGATGACTGTGGGAAAGACAATGTCCATGGGTCTATCAGTGTCGATATCACAATGTCAATGTCACATACAAAAGTTGATGGTTCGCATTGAGGTGACAGAATCAGGAACTTCCTTGAAGCATTGGTAACAGCAAAAATGCTTAATTATATATTATATAGTGCTTGTAACTCCCGATGATGTTAGTAGTAATGGGTTTTTTAAGCCATCATTTGGAAATTAATCGTGAAATGATTTTTCGTTATGGGGAGACTGTTGATTTGGAACTGTAACAGCGTTACTCAAGCGAGACGTGGCAAAACAAAGTTTTCATTAGCCTAGGTTAAAGTAGTTTTACGAAGCAAGAATATGGCAAACCAAAAAAAACATGTTGTGGTTAGCTATTGAGGTGCAGACGTTCCTCTCTTTGGTAGCTGACGAACGGGGAATGCGAGGCGTTGCTTTCATGTTGCGTCGCCATGACAAACAGCTACATCGAGTGGTACTTAAATCTCCACTGGATAACGAAGCAAAAAGCGGATTAAGAGTATGGCAGTACCAATAGTGGAAATGCGCAATTAGATGCCAAGTTAGAAAAACTTAATATTTTCAGTTGGCATAATCCGTTTAAAATGTATATACATTTTTTGAGCGTTCAAGGTCATTCAAGTGTATGTCATTTCATGCAAGAGAGACGATAATGGTCAGCTATCACCTCAACATGAACAAGGAAAACTTCCTTAAATGTTTCTGTAGCTGGCTGTCAGCGGTCAAAGACTGTATGGTAGCGGCACATTGAATTTTCTCCAGTCTAATTTTTACTTAAATGTTAGTAAAGATGAAAGCAGTAAGGCATCCTAATTTCTTTGGCTAAAATGTGAAAGTGCACAATGATGTGAACAACTCATTTTGGTGTTTATAAAGTTGCTAGAATAAGGGGAAACAGTGTCTTTGAAGCAACATTTTTTCTGGGGGAGGACCCCCAGACCCCCCCTTTAAATTATGAGCCCAACTATTATTTTAAGTGCCACATGGAGATGTAACAAGTGCCCCGATTGGGACCTTCAAGGCAGCGCTTGCTAAGGTTAGGGGATAGGACCTTCCAGGCAGGGCTGCCTTTAAGACTCCGTTGGGGGAACAAAACACTATCAAGTTAGAAAAGCCACTGTGTCTGCTGGTGGGGCCCCATGTTGTCCAGAATGTGCCCTTTTTATTTTTTCGCCCCTGCCCTTCAAACAGTCTGAGTCCGCCACTGTATCAACAACAAATAATCCCATGACGCACCTGATGTGAAAGGCCTATTGAATAATTTGTACCTGCTGTAGGATCAGCGGCAAGGGTATTGTCCAAGGCACTGGTAACAGACTGGAACAGGTTCATCTTCTGAGTTGGGCCTATCAGTGGAAGGTTGAAGAGGGTTCAATGCTGTCCATATTTTTAGACAACAGACGCATGCACATGAAGCGATTCACAAAAACACAATACAACTATGGTAGGCACGAAATACTCAAAGACTGTTAATGTGGATTGACATATGTACAAATGTAATACAGCATAAACAATTTATAAACTGGTAATGTGACCTCGATTTAGTGGCTATAACATTAGTGGAAGGATGACGACTATATCACATGCCACATAGATGACCGCCTTAGTATCTTGTTCATCCAGTATGAGATGAACAAGAAAAACCAGAAATGACATGGTAATGTTCAGATAGAACAATGATACACTAGTATGACTATACATGTAACCTGTTAGCTGCCGAGCTAGCCACCTCACCGTACTGTGTGGTGACAGGGTCAGGCTGGAAGGTGAAGTGGGCGGCATGTCTCCGCTGGGACTTAACATGCGAGTTACATGACGTCAAAAGAGTGACCCTCAATTGGTTGTACGATCCACTCTTTACACTTGAAATATAAAGTTTTGAGTTTGCCCCCCGAAAAAGAAACCGTGCAGAGGCCGCCATGTCTGTTGTTATGGTGGACCGCAAGGAAGTACTTTATGTACGTAATCATCCAGCCATCCAATCAGAGCCTGGACGCGAGGGAGCCTCCTGTGATTGGCCTTCAACGGGGGTGGAAGCAGCAGAAAAGGTATAAGCTACATCGGAGACAATAAACCCATTCACAAACAAAACGACCAGCATGCCCAAAATACAGTTGTCCAAGGCGTTTCTTTGAGTGACAATCTTCCATTCTGTTTGGCTTCTTTCAACATTGTGCATTTAATTACAAAAACTTGTACATGCCTTTATCACTAGTAAGCTTGATTACTGCAACGGTCTCCTTACAGGTCTCCCAAAACAAACTGAGGAAGCTTCAGCTTGTTCAGAATGCTGCTGCTAGAGTTCTAACAAAGACCAAAAAGTTTGAACATATTACACCAATTCTGAAATCGTTACATTGGCTTCCTGTAGGTCAGAAAATTGATTTTAAAATCATGTTGCTGACCTACAAATCCCTACATGGTTTAGGCCCAAAATAGTTAACTGATATGCTTCCACTACATAAGCATTCTAGACCACTAAGATCCTCGGAGACCAATCTGTTAATTATTCCCAGAGTAAACACGAAACATGGGAAAGCAGGATTTAGTTACTATGCAACAAATAGCTGGAATAAACTCCCAGAGGATTTAAGACTTGCCCCAATTCTGTGCACCTTTAAAACAAGACTGAAGACTTGTTTGCTTTAGATTTCTGCTAAATCTTAAATACATTGCACTTTCTAAAAAGCTTTTTTTAACTTTGCCTTTATTTTCTAATATTAAAATGCCTTTTTAACTTTCTATTTTACCCATTTCTTTGCATATGTTTTCTTTTACTTATCTATTATTTTATTTTATTGTATGACAATGTTTATATGTGAAGCACTTTGAGTCTGCCTTGTGTATGAAAAGTGCTAGATAAATAAAGTTGCCTTGCCTTGCCTTACTTAGCTTTTGAACTGAGAAAATATTAGCGTTTATTTATACATTACAAAATAAAAATAAAATGTGTAGTTTAATCAAACACTTCCATTTAGAAATACACTGATACTATGTGCATTCAATTTCACTTTAGAAAATCGGCAAATAAAATAAACAAAGTGTTTATTTAAGTATGTGGTTACTTATCACAGGATGTAAGAAAACTTTCCGTTTTGAATAATTTGAAGAAATAGTGCGGGCTGAATACAATATGGTAAGTTGGAACTATACTTTGCAGCAATGAGGAGGAAAAAGGTGAAAAGTTATATAAATGAAATGACATTAATAAAAAATAAAAAATGGACGTTAGAAACGCAACCTACTAGATATAATGTCTTTGATATAAATGTACAGAGAATGAGCTAAGTAGAAAAAAAAGTGCACCAAAAAATATCACATCTTCCAAGATAGTTGGCTGGATGACTTTACACACTCGGCCACGTCCAGCCTTCTGCCACTGTTGCACATCTTTGCCAGGTTCTAAGGAAAAAAACAGTGAGAAATTTACGAATAAGTTGTGCCAAAAAAGAAGACAAAAGTTAGTGACGTTGTGCGAGTCTTTGTTCAATGCAAGCTAGTGTCCGTTTGGAGTTACACTTACATTAGCAGCTCTGACAATGCTGTTGGGAGAGTTGAGTGCTGCCAGGTCCGTCAGGATTCTTTCCAAATCACTATTCGGAAGTCCTAACAAAATAAACAATCAAACAAAGATTGAAGCGGGTTTCATTTGGTACCGGCAGTTTGGAAAAGCAGCATTAAACAAGCTTCATGTTAACGTCAATTATGCATGTTTGTGAGTTAGGTACTTGTCTCAGGTGACGGCTGGGAATCAAGCTGCAGGTATGCATGCTCCAGAAGCTCCGCAATAGAGATCCGCTCCCTTGGGTTACGAACCAAGCATCTCTGGTAGCCGAAAACAAACCACATGTATTGTCAACCTCCTCCATGTCAAACTAATACATTGTATGACCTCATGATCTTACTGTGACTGTGTAGAGTTGAGTGAAAGCTTTTTAAAACATGAATGTTAAACATGCTTTTGAAAGCATGGTATACTGAACGTCTCTAGAACAATTATCTTTTTACACCCTGGGCTCCCAGATTCCATGCATTTGTATCCCATTACCTTCAACACGTCCTGCAGATCCCGCTCCGCAATGTCAGGAAATTCAATCTTGTGAGAGGGATCCATGATGGCTTGCAGCTTGGCGATCTGATTGGTTATACTTTGGAAAGGGGTGCGTCTATAGGTCATGCAGTACAGTATGCAGCCAAGTGACCACACATCACCTTTCGGACTGATCTAAAACCGTACAAAGAAAGAAATATGTAAGGTATCCCGCATAGTGAGGCTTTCTGAACAATGTCTTAGCATGTGATATATTATTATGCACCTTAGAGCTGGCTTTCCCAGGTTGGGATGACGTATCTTTAATCGCTTCAGGGGGCATGTAGTTCAGGGTTCCTACCTGTGTTGGGATAGGATGAAAGTAAAATGCTTGAAATTGTTGCCGTTTTGCATCGTAGGTCAGCTGTTTTGTTTTTCAAATCTTAAACTTTGCATGACTTTTTTTAAAGTTTGGGATTTGCAAAAGTGGTGCTTCAATGAGACTTAAATAAATAAAGTTAAATGCAGCATTTTAAATAGTCACTGCACTTTAAATGCATGTTAATCAGGATGAAGCATTACTGGAGAGTCCTTCATGATGCTTGTTACATCTGGTTGGATGCTGTTGGCGATGCCAAAGTCAATCAGCTTCAGGGAGGCGTTCACAATGACAAAATTGGCAGGCTTCAAGTCACTGTGGATGATTCCTGCGTGGAAAAGACAAAAACAATCCGGAATGATTGACGTGAATAAATTGGCAACTAAATGTTTGACAACGGGAGCGACGGGAACGCTACCGTGGCTGTGGATGGTGTGGACCGCCTCCAGCATGTTCTTCCAGTAGTACTTCCTCTCCAGCGGGAGGACCTTCTTGCGGTTCCGTAGCCAAGTGTTCAGGTCCAGGTTCCCACACTCCATCAGCATGTAGATGTAGCGGTCGGTTATTTCACTGTGGTGAAGTAGAACAGATTCACTCAATCAGGTTCCCTGCCTGCATAAGGCAGTTCAGAAAGTTCACTTTCGACACAGCCCATACATACAATACAACCGTCCATTGTTGCGTTGATAACAGTTGATAACAGTTATCAACAAAGGACCTAGCAGGATGTTATGTAAATTACAAAAAGTGTCTAGCTGGACTCTACAGAGAGGAACTTCAGTTTGGGCCGTTGACTCACTAGTCATACAGCTTGATGATTTGGTCACTGAACTGCTGTAGGCGCATCAGATGCTCAATCTCATTCTTGTAGCTCTCCACGGTCTGGGGGTCAGCCTCCTCAAGGTTCACACACTTCACTGCGTACAACTGCTTCTTGTGGTCCAGGGCCTGGTAAACCTAAAAATATACAATCAATTAATAACCTCAATGACACCAGCCTGGATGATATATTATAGGACACTATAACTAGGTTACAATGTCTCATTCTGCAGTAACAAATAAGGATTTGGGACCACATTTTCTGAGGCAGTTTGTCACCATGGAGGGGTCTCATATCTCTGACATCTTAGCTGGTGATTTGATATACGAGAACAACTACTGATCTTTTCACACTAATGTACAGGGTTATGGTGTGCAGTGGATGGCGGGGTGCATTGTTGCATTATCCGAAATTTTTGTAGTAGTACAATAAAAGTCAGATAGGAAATATTTGAGGCATTCACAATGTGAACAGTTTTGTGCAGATCCTAGACCACCGTTACCTTGCTGGATCCACCTTGGCCAATCATCTTTAGGATGAAGTACTCTTTGCCTTTAATGGTGATTGATTCGTTTGATAGAGCCTTCATGACATTCTGAAAATTGAACATAACCAGTTAGCCAAAATAACGTAAACACAAAAGCAATGTCCTAAATAAATACCCTATAGACAACAATGTAGACGCACCATAAAGGGGAACCGTCACACTTGCTTTTTTCGGTCCGCATCCGCAACATCAACTCTATGCATTTAAGCAAAATAATTGGGAAATTGGACCATTTCCTAAATTTAGCCAAATCCAGGACCAATGGCCTAACCTTTCCGCATACTCTTCATGGACTTGGAAGTCTGTATGAAGCAGTACTCTCCTTCATAGAAAATAGAGAGCAAACATAGCGTGTGGTACACACGATGGGAGATAGGAATAGGGTTTACCTGTTGGATGTGTGAATATGACACCTGTTTTACAGGGGTGGAGGGTGGCTGGGCCGCGCATGCACTCTGCGATGCTGAGAAAGCCACATCAGGTGGGTCCTTCCTTACACTAGGAGTTACAAAGCTGTAGAAGAGAGAACTCATTGAAAGCTTTGCAGAGAAAGCAAGCTGGCATAACAGCTAGAAAGTAATAAACCATTACTTTCAAATAAACCACCAAGGTATAATTTAAATCCTAGTGAAGGGACAGAACTAGGATCCATCAGCATAGCAGTTACCTGTTTGCATAGGGCTCCCTCTGGTTATTGGGAGTCTGCCAGACCATGGATGGGTGTATTCTGGATGGGATAGGGAGGGTAGGTGTGGGGATAGGGAGGACAGGTGTGGGGATAGGGAGGACAGGTGTGGGAATAGGGAGGAAAGGTGTGGGAATAGGGAGGACAGGTGTGGGAATAGGGAGGACAGGTGTGGGAACATGGAGGGCAGGTATGGGGATGGAGTCCAGCGGTCGAGGTATAAAACCTGATAGACCCTGACTCTGGAACTGGACCCCAACCGGGGACTGTTCTTCCTCTTCTTCTTTTGGTACGAGCCTCTTTGCCCCGGCCTTAAGGTTTTGCAGCGCCAACTCAAGAAGCCTGGGTGGCTTTGCGTTTAGTGCCTGGGCGTTCGACAGAATTGATGTTGCTTTTTTGATGTTGCCTGAAAAGGGGATGGGAAGAGAGCATGAGAAATGACAGCGGGGTAATTAAACAAATGCCTTATCTCTGCCACACAGTTAAGTAATTGCACGTAATTACCTACTCCTACCGTAGCAAAGCACTACCAAAAGTCTAGCATATATCGTTGTACAGTCTACTTTTAGATTCCAAGCAGATATTATTTTTTTTAACGCTATAATCAACCATTCCAAACCTGAACACCCGAGAGTTGTCGTATTAAATTGTGGCATATGTAGACCGGAAGTTAAGGAGGTCACCAATAGTTTTCCAAGAACCCCAGGAACCTACAATTTGGTGAGTTCATTCCCCTTAGGTAATGTGCTACTTTTTTGTTGATAGCTGTAAATTTACGTCACATGGTGAACTTCAAATAACCAGTGTTGCAGGTGCACACCAAGCTATACATTATAATGAAGGTCTGTAGGGAAAATACACTGACTTCCAACATTCTAAAAGGAGATAAACTCAGAGTTGTCAAAGTTGGTCTACATAAAGAAAGCACGCATAAGCAGGTCCCAAAAAAGTAAATTGCCGCTTTGGTTAATTAACAATTAATGGCCAGGAAATTGAAACTCGCCGTGCTTGCTCATCAGCCTTACTAGCCTTCGCATGCTCACGGAATAACGGGCATACTACGAATTGGCTCATGCAACCACACCCATTTTCTTCAGAAATTGCACATGCTGCAACATTTCTAGTTAATTCTGTCATGATTTTATAAAAATGACAAATTATACCTTGAGAGGCTTCAAACTGTGCATGTGCGATGTGAACAAAGGCAAAGTATTTGCAGTTGGATCTTGCAACTATGAAATGGTCCTTTGCGTCATCCGAGTCTTCAATCCTTCAGAAAAAGAAAGAAAAAAACAACCAACCAAGGATGTAAAAAATGTTTACAAAAGAAAACCTAAATATAGCAAACATGATTTCTTCTTACACTCACCCCTTGAGTTCTGCATATCTGACTAGTATCTTGGCATAGCTCTCGTTCTTGGTGTACTGTTCAATTGGCAGTCTGGAGAATACTTTAGCATAGCAGTCCTTGAGTTGAGTCAGGAGCGTGCGGTCTGTCTGTGGGTTGCCAGTCTTCTCCAGTTTCAGCAAATAATCCCAACAGGATTTTGGAGAATTTGAGCTGACCATCTGATTCAAAGTCAATGTGATGTCTTTCAGAGGGGAGATTATGGGGGGGGAAGAAGATGAATGCAATGTTTAGAGACAATTTCATGCTTGTTTCTCATTCGACAAATGCCATGTTCTCATCATCAAACCCCCCCCCCCCAAAAAAAAAGAGTACTGTTTACAGCATGCCAAGTACCTAGAACTCCTGTTATGGTGCTGCATATTATATATCTGAATCATTTTGGTGTAACGGAGACCTGTTCGATCTACGTTTTCATGCCTTCACGTGCGACATGCCATGTTTCTTGGGTGTACCTTCCATTCTTGACCCGTAACCGCGCCCCTGTCTGTGGAGGGAGGGGGTGGAGTCCACTGAGGCCTGGTCCTTCCAACACTGCATCTCTGGACTCGCATCAGGGCGCTAGCGAAATAGACGCATGTCATGAAGGGGAATTTCGCATAGAAAGAATTAGGGCTGAAACGATTCACAGATGCAAATCGGTATCTGGTTGGATTAACACAGATGCGACTACATCGATACGTGGGCCTCTGAATCGATTTAACATGACCAAGAATCTGTCGATGCACCGATTTAAACGTTGCGAATCGGTTGAGTAAAGCTTCAGCCTGAGATCAAGAAAGTCAACAAATTTCCTTCCGTTTCCATACATATCCGGGAAATGAAACTTAAGGAAGCGGGCGGATCCGCGTGTTTGTTTGGGTGTATATCTCGTTGCGCGCCCCGTGTCTCCACGTGCGCCCTGCGTCTCGTAAGCAGGGATCAACCGGAGTTGTGAGTGTGCAAATAACAGCCATATGTCAGAAAACGGTGAAACGATTTTCAGTGCACCAGCGAGTCTGAAATCAAACGTGTGGAAGTTCTTTAGGTCTTATAAGGAGGGGAATATTGACAAAAGCTTTGCTATTTTTTTTTTTTTTTGTAGTTCTAAATTTATCTTCCATTTTTTCCCCATGCCATAAAGAAACATAAAAACTTAAGATTCCATGGTCCCTCTACCATATATATTTGAAAGTAAGCAATGTCTCTTTTATAGAAGACTTATTTCAAATAATAGAAAATTTATGTGTTCACGTTAAACGAATATTGTATCTATCAGATTGATTCATATCTCATCAAATCGCACCGGAACGTTAGGACATTTAATCGAATCGAATTGTTCCATATTAAAATGTTTCGTCCCTGAATCGTATCGTAGCACATGCATCTAGATATGTATCGGATCGTCCTATTAAAGAGAGATGCACACCATTAGAAATAATGTATACAGTGCTTATATTCCAAGTTATTATTAGTTGGAAAAGGACAAAATGTTAACCAACATATCAATTTTGACACCCTTAGTTAAAGGAGACATATTATGGTGTTTTCCCAACAAGTAAACATGGCATTTGAGTTCCAGAAATCATGTTTTTGAAGCTGTTTGCTGGAAATAGCTTTTAGGAAAAAAATCGTCTACCGCTATTCCCCTGTTTCAGTCCCTTCAAAATGCGCGGTTTCTGGTGTCTGTAGCATAGATGCAAATGAGCTACTGCCCATTGACCAATGAGCTGTCAGACTGAACCACAGCATGGAGGAGAAGGGATTGTTGCCGTTTGACTCCTGGAGCTCTATATCTATATAATATAATATGACATAATAATAATATTATATACGGGTATTTATATAATCTATCTTATATCACGGCCAAAAGCTATGTGCGGCTCGGATGATATTATGAATAATAAAGACTGTCTGACGTCTCTGGTACTTCCACAAGTAAAGACTGGTATTGGGGGATATCTCGGCCATGGTTGAGAATAATCGGGGGGAAGGAACTTTGGCATTGACTCTCTGAAGTCCATGAACCGCGAGATGGAGAAGAAAAGGGAGCTGAGCTGCCGGACTGCCTCCGAGCTGCCCGCGCCGGAGCTGCCGGACTGCAGTCTGGCCGCCGTCGAAAACGTCCGGCCGCAGTCCGGCAGCTCCGGCAGTGTAATCCGGGAGCTGAACTGGCGCCGAAGCTAGGTGGCAGCTCCAGCGGTCGAGCAGCTCCGGCTGGGGTAGCTCGGCGGCAGTCCGGCAGCTCAGCTCCAGGAGTGCAATCCCTTTCTGCTCCATGTCTCCTCCCCACGACTTCCCTTCGGCGGCAGAGAAAAGGATCGTACTCCCGGAGCTTAGCTGCAGGGCTACCGCCGAGTTCGCACCGCCGGAGCTGCTTGTCCGCTGGTCCACAAAATCTTAGCGAGGCTCTGATTGGAGGGGAGTGGGGAAGTGGGAGGTCATATTCAAACGTGCCCCCTTACTACGTAAGAGGGGGCGCCGAAACTGACTCGCTTGTTTGATAGCTGGAGGCGGGCTGCTTCCAGAAATGCGTATCTCATTCAAAAAATCATGTACGACTTATTTCAAAGTTTGTATGCGTGTGGGAGCACCATATACCCACACCACCCCCCCAAATCCCAGAAAAAGTGCTGTTTTCATAATATGTCCCCTTTTACTTATACGAAAGTGTTGAGGAAAATGTTATCATAGCAGTTGGAGACAACAGGTCAGTAGCGGTCATAAATTAGGTGAGGACTCACTTTGAAGTTCAGGAAATCTCCGCCTACTGTCAATTTTTTGGCAGATGTTAGGGTACCCATGGCACTGGAACTCGAACCAGAAGTTTGCCTGAAACAATATGAGGGACCAAAAATTCAAGACACGTTTTCCAAAACGAGTTGATTTATGTGCAAGTTAGACACATAACGAATCACCTTGACAAGCTGTTTGGGATGAATGCGTCACTTTTCTTTGAAGAATTCCCTTCGCCATCATCACTGGCCAGCTCAGCGATAGGATAAGGAATGATAGGGACTCTCCCTGGCTGATTTACAAAGAATAAGTAAAAGAAGGCCCTTAGTATTAAACATAATATTGAATAAAGTAGAATAAAGAGATCATGGATATTTTTTGCACAGAAAATCGCCATAGACTCACCAAGCCAAGACCAGTTCTCTTATGGTGAGAGCCTGACCTCCACCCAGGATGATGATCACCTGATGATGGGCAGGAATATTCTGTCCTGGGGGCAAGGTAAGAAAATGCATCATAATACAGTGTATTCCAAAAATACTAAGACAAGTGAGCTAGATTATTTTCATTTAAACCTTACCCTGAACCCAAATTACTGGACAGCTGAAATTCTCCTGTACCGTCTGATTTGCTGCCCATTTTTTCACATTCAGAGCCACGTTGAACAGGTTCATTGAAAGTATTCACTGAGGATGTTTCATTGTGAAAAATAAACCACACAAGAAATATCAGATACTGTGTTGATATTTTGCTTTTAAATTTCACAGAAGGATGCAAGTCCATTGTTAATAAAAAAGTGTTACACATCAAAAATCTACCTTGGAGGTTTTCTTTATCCACTGTTGTTTTTTGAAGTTTCTTTAGCACAAGAGCCAGCAAGTCTTTGGGTTTTGCATTCAGTTCCATAGCTTTTAGCAAAATGTTAATGGATTTCCTTGTGTTGCCTAGTGATATCAAATGGACAATATTGACCTAGATTAGATATTCTCAAGACAACTAGGTTAATTTTACAGTATTTAAAACACTGAAATACATTACCTTGAGCGTGTTCAAAGTTTGCATAAGCAACGTGGACAAACGCAAAGTTCTGGCTGTGAGATGTTGCCACAATGAAATGGGCTTCTGCTTCATTGACATCTTGTATTCTAATGGAATAAAATGGACACGTAAACAGAATATATATTGGTAGTAACGAATATCTTACTCACGTCCTTTGCTTTTTCATATATAACAAGGAAACTGTCAAGAAATTAAATGGCATTTAGGTAATCTCTCTGGGTACTTACGCTTCCAGCTCGGCATACCTAACCAGCAATCTTGCATAGCTTTCATTTAGACAGTGCTTTCGCATTGGTAAACTAGAGAACACCCTGGTATGAAAATCCAGCAGTCGGGTAAGATGGTTATGGTCCAAATTGGGGTCACTCTTTTTCTCCAGGTCCAGTAGGAATGTCAGGCAAGATTCAGGAGAATTTGAACCAATGACCTGGTTAATATTGTCAGTGTCATCTGTAAAACAAGCGGAAGATGTTCAGGAAAGTGTATTCTACTTAAAACACATTGATCCTTACTGAATTTATTCAGCTTCTTAACAACAACAACAGCTAAACCACCTCCAGTGGCAGCTTAGGGGCCTCCATCATATTCACCTTCATTAAGATTCTTTATTTTGTCTAATTTTCTAAAAATAATTGATAGCTGCTGCTACCATACAACCGTACTATAAGATAATCACAAATAAATGTATCTCTGCCTCTTTACTTGCTTGAAGACTAAGTAATGTATGCAATGGGGTGGGATCACTTAACATGTTATGTGTTCTCAAGAAAGACCCTAAAAGTGCTTTGGGGACCTCCCTCATATTCACCTTCGTTAAGATTCTTCTTTAATTTGTCTAGTTTTCTAAAAAACATGGCACGCTGCTGCTCCCGGTCAGTGTGTTCCTCTTCCTCCATCTGAAATTTGAAGGGTCTGTAATTACTACATCAACACACACATCAGAATCAGTGCTGCATTGGGTATAGTAACAACACGTGAATGAAAAAATATAAGAAAACACCTAGACTCGTCTGCAATTGCATTGTCAGTGGCTAGCATGTGGATCATGTCAAGTTTCTAAAGTATTTCCGGAGAGTTTATTCGCAGATCAGAACACTATGAGGCACGTCTTGGAGAAGTAAAACTAGCATCGTGCTAACGTTAGCTTAGCTAAATTAGCTTCCGAAAACATCTCAAAATCACATTGATATACATTAAACCATTTAAGATGAAACACTTGTTATGATATATATTCCATATTATGTAATCTGGACTCAAATGTTATCATCGCGTCTTACGGTTCTACGGTTTGTAACCTCGGCAGAAGTATTTTCAAATGTCTGTTTATCCAGTTTTCAAACTTGCCACTTTCCTCTGGACACGCCCTAAACTGCGTTTGATTGGCTTGGTCTCCCTTGATCCGCTCGGCTCTGCTATGGTTGGTTAAAATAACCGATGTGACAGATTCCAACAGAACAATGTATTACAGAAATGACAAAAAATGTACGATCTAGTTACTAAAACATGATTTTTTCTTTTTTACAACATGCATATTAACTAGGACTCCAATGCCTCCAAGATAGAGCAGAGCTATTTATCTATTCTCTCTAAAAAAAAAGCTCTGAGGTAGAGGCGGCCGTTTTGACGTTAGCCGTGATGTACAAGCCCTATTGGTTGGTTTGTTTGTTGCCTCCTGGCAGATATGATCGAGAATTTCTGAATTACATGTTCAAACAACAAGATAAGATATTTTCTTTTCTTATATTTTATTTTTGCATGTCGGTGGTGTCACCTATGTAAAATGTTCGGTTATAGTGGCCAATTTCGTCATCTGCGGCTACAGATTGTGTCTGGTATACAGGGTTTGTGTCTGTTATAGCGACAGAAACTGCAGAAAATGTATCTCCCATGGATGGCCTTCATCACGGGAGAACCGTCCCGTCAGTACAGGACTCCCGAAACAGAAGAAGCGAGGGCGTGACTTCAGTTACATGGGTTAAGGGGCGAGAGGGAGTGTCTTTCTATAGAAGCACATCCGTTTTCGTTCTGTTACATGTTTTGGCTATTGCCTAGTAACTTTTTTCATCAAAACCTAAATATTACCCTCCATGTTGTTGTCATTCGTGTCATGTTGTTATTCTTCTCGCTCAAGCGACAGTCACCTGGCCTATACATCTCATAGGGAGCGAAAGACCGGAAATTGCGCTGTGGTACACTGGGATAACGCTATAATTCAGGATCCTCTCTCAGCCGTGTCTCTCTAGCGGTAAGGCTCAGTGAACACGCTTCTGCTGCACTTCCGTGTTCGGATGCATCCCAGCTCAAAGATGGCAGCCACGGGATAGTGGAAGAGAAACTGCAGATTGTACCTTTATCATGTAATCTCTTCGGTTTAAACAGCTGTTCCACACATTGTCGTGATGTGCAACGTTACACCTCAATTATTGTGAACGCGTCATTTCATGGAGACAACGCGAGGGATTAAGATAATGGTTATCTGGCGAGAAAGGCTAGCAAGCTAAGATTAGCTAAATAAATGAACAGTTTTGGTGTCTTTAAGTGCATCTGACACCCACGGAAGAAACTAAAGCATCTCTCCTGAATATTGTACTTGGGCGTTGTGTATGGTGAGCACATGTGTTGATGTTGTACATTGATCTTGTCAATGGACGCAGCTGTTCAACCATTAAATGCACTGTTTAATTAGGTTCATGGTTTAAATAACGCTAAAGGCTTCATCCATATCCCTGGTTTCACTAAAAGTCTCAATTAGCATTCCCTCAAGATGTCGCCTGTATTGGATTCAAGTTGTGGTAGCTGAGAAAATGCTATATCAGTTTGAACCCATTTCTAATGTTTCTCCTTATTTCGCCACAGAATAAGTTCATCATGGCCATCACTCAGTTCCGCCTTTTCAAAATCTGCACATGTATAGCCAGCTTACTCTCCTTCTTCAAACGGTTGATATGCAGGTAAGCTATCTATAACTTTATAAGATGATTGTTAGTTGTATAGCATCAACTGTACATTGAATTGGTTCATTTGTTATTCTGCTACAGGACTGGAAGGGGACGCAAACTCAGTGGTGATCAAATAACACTACCAACTACTGTGGACTTCCCTTCCTCTGGAACGAAACAGGTCTGTCAATGTTTTGTTCAATAACAGTCCTGTACAGAACGTCTGTGACTGGGTAATCATTAAGATGAAACATCCTTTGAATTCATCTAATATTTGGCCTAGATGGTGTTTTATATTCCACAGTAATATATTATTTACATATTTTTCAATGTCCCATGTTTTCTTTTACCTACTGATTTTGTTTATTCTCCGTAATTCTTCGTTTTAACTTGTCGTGAGGCAGCCAGAGATAGAGGAGTGGAGTTCATGGGATGAAGATGCTCCGACTAGTATCAAGATTGAGGGTGGCAACGGGAACGTTTCTCCCTCTGCCGAAGATGCAGACAATGAGCCTGACTACTTCAAAGACATGACCCCCACCATCAGGAAAACACAAAAGGTTTGCCAACCAGCTGCCCTTACAATCCAAAATGCATTCCAGTATCGTGCAGCATCAATTAGCTTCAACTGTAGCAATTTAAATCAGTACAATGAAATGTTAAGTTCCCCTTTTATCCAGAATTTTAAAGCGTTTATGAAGTGTTTCTTCATGTTGATTTGTATAGTGTGTGCATGGATAGATTATATTTTTAATCGATGTATTTCTCCTCTCTCCAACATTTCCAGATAGTGCTAAAGAAGAGGGAGCCCTTGAACTACCTGGTGCCAGACGGCTCGGCAGGTTTCTCCAGCAGACTGGCAGCCACGCAGGACATGATGTCCTTCATCCAGCCCTCGGTGAGTGTTGGTCCTGGCCACCTGGCTGGGGATCTAGGCTCTCTCTGTTACAGCTGATACTCTGAAGTGTATTTGATTAGGGGTTATCTTTCCTATACACAAAACTATTTTCATTGCTCACTTGTTAAATTAAATAGTTAGACATTTTTAATATTTTCCAATAAATACAACTCGACTTGTTTTGTATGTAATCATTCATTATAGCTGAGATCTTTAAATACCTTTTTATGTATAAATGTATCAACTAGTTATGCTAAATAAGAGCTTCTAATCTATTTGTAGTCCACACATTTATATTGGATTTGAGCTTCATTTAATCACAGGAAACCATAAAACAAATTTTGCTAATTGACTCAAGCGTAAATCTCCATGAAATGCTGTCTTTCAATCAAACTGAACCTGAAATACAGTTCTTTCATCAAACATGTGTTCACCAGGCTGAGCTGGGGGAGATGGACACCTGGCAGGGGGACGCAAACGCCTGGGAAGATGAGTCTGAGGCCGCCTGGGAGGCAGAAGAGGTTCTCAGGTAATGGATTAATAGATAAAGTATCATCAGCAACAGCATGTCAGTTAAGTAATGACCAGCAGATGGCAGTGGTGGGAAGGACACAGCACAATGATGCCTGCTGTCCTCTGTGGATATTATGCGGCATCGCTTTCATTTGTCTGTTGCTTTTTCTGCTGCTCTAAAACAGACAACAGAAGATGGCGGAGAGGGAAAAGCGTACCATGGAACAGCAGAGGAAGAAGATTGAAAAAGACGCGCAGCGGATGATGAAGAAGGATCAGAAAATCGCGGTGAAGCTCTCGTAACACTTTGGGAATGCTCAGTTTCGAGCCGGGGGACGAAGCGCAGCTTGGGGAAAGACACTGTATTTAAATTGTTACTTGCTGTCCCATGCTTATTACATCAAGCAGAATCACTGTCGGGACAGAAGCTCCTGAAAACACCTACAGTCGTCCCTCTCGCTGCTCTGTCCGTCCACTAGAAGCCATTGGAACCATGCCTGTCATTGTCGTGGGGACAGGAGGTCAATGGTTCACGTTGGTACACCTTCAGTACAATTTGTGCCATGGCAATGCTATTTTATTGTTTTATTTTTGTTGGATTCCCTTTTGTCATTTTCTTTTTTACAGCAAATTCATTGAGGGTTACAAAAAAAACTTTAATAAATGATTAGATGACACACTGAGTAGATGCCAATTTCATCCACATAACTCGAGGGAACTGTTCTACTTATTCAATGGCCCAGATGTAAATAAACTACCTATAAACGCTCATGGAGTCTCGTAATGAAAAGGATCACCTTATTATTGTTTGCTTTGTGTTATTTATAACTGGTCAAGGTTCACTGTATACCAGTGTTGCATTCCTTTTGCTTGCCTTTTATTTAATATATTTGTTTAAACACATTTTCTAGTCGATAGATATTTAATGTATCTATTTGTAGTGCAGCCTGTAGAAACATGGAATTCAGTATGGACATTTAGTCAAAATTCATTTTTTAATTATGAGAACCTTGATAACTATGATCGAATTTGCATAATTCAACATTTCTTATGGGTTCCTATGGTAATCGCATAACTACTGAACTGCTATCAAATAAATTACCAAATTGTCATACAATCGTGCTAGGTTATCACAACGCATTATCTCTTTGCCTTTTTACTTATTTGAAGACATGGGCAAGGTTGGGATCTCTGAACATGTCATTTCATTTGTGTTCTCAAGATCCCAAAACTGCAATTTTCATAATTATGGCCTGCAATCTGAAAACCCAAGGTCTGACCACGCAATCAATACCCCAGAATAAATAATCTCAAATTGATGCCTTGAGATTGAACAGTTCAACTGTCAAGGGAAATTTACCTTGTGTCAGTTGTCTGAATAATGGTCTGAATGTTGAGTTTTGAGTTAGAAATGTAAACAATGTTCTTACAATACCTTTAATGATATGTCCTCCAAAGATATGAATAAAGGTAATTTATTAAAATTAGGCCTTGGAAATAATGTTGTGCTTGTGTTTCGGGCAATAGGTTATGTCTATCTTTATTGAAGTACTGCCCTACTTCTGTAAAAAAAAAAAGATGGTTTCATGAGAAACTAAATGGGGTTAAGGTCTTTATTTGGATTATATTCTTCCCAAACCAATCACCATGGAAAACTGCATGTTTAATAGATTAACGAATACAAGTCTGTCCATTGGGCATGATTAAGTAGAGTAAAGAATTGCATCAATAATGCATGGCTATACACCAATTGCTAAAGGCTGAATACTTTGCAAACTGCCATTTCTAGAGGTCCCCTCAGGACAATGTTTCCAATATATAGGCTCTAAGTATAGGCTCCTGCACTGCCGTCTCCATCTGTTATGGAGAGCACTCTAGCTTGACAAGGAGTGTTCAGGTGCAGTTCAGTTTAAATAAAAGGACCAACAGTGGTGGATAACCACTAATCCTGTAGCAGTGACCCCCGATCAGTTGATCATCAAAAACAAATACTCTCAAAGACCTATAAAGCCCTATAACGCACATTTGTTCAAACACAAAATAATGTCACATTTCATCACCTCAACTTTCTTTGAGTTAGCATACCTTATATTTGAACGTTGCGTGTGTTGAATGAGTTTCTGGACACAACTTTTTGATTCTTTGTCAAAGTCTTAGAAAAGTATTAACTTCTTATCCAGGTGGGGAATTAAAAGACGCCCATTTTTGAATCCCCTCTACATTCCAGCTTTTTATAAACTGCACTGCAGAGACTACATCTGCCTGGGTTGATAAGTCTGTTACATCATGGTAATGCAACCCAAGAGATACCCACGTGGCTTGACAGGGGACAAAGGCCTACTCCTAACCAGACAAAATTCACTCGAATTATTAACCCAAAGGCAGTGGATATTAATGCAAACACCACTGATTCAGACATCCCATCCAATACGATCCATTATGGGTGGCTTGACATTGCAAAAACACAAGGGAACTGTTGCAGACCTAGTTTTGTTCCCCGTTTGCCCCCCGCGTCCCTCCCTCGTTTGAGGATCTGGAACACAGTTTGACATAACCAGAGAGGTTCCAGTAAAGTGGAAGACATGCACTCAGTCTGCGAGGTAGCCCCAGGGACGTGGATGGAAAGGGATGCATGACAAATCGGTTACATAACCTGCACATTCATAAGAATTGTGTTCGGTGCACTCAGTATGCCGAGGATATGTTGTTGATTAATTCATGTGAATGAAGACTTGTATAGACCGGGAGGTTGGAATTATAGCTGCTGCTGTTGCTTACAGTCTCAAGTACTTTTACTTTCAATTGCTTTCAGTTTGAGCTGAGGCAATTTGAAAAAAAGACCACAAAATACATGGATGCGGTTATCATGCTTTAATAATAATAAATACACAAGGACATAGGTGTCAGTATTGCACATCGCTCAGGCACATTACCAGTGTAAGTTGCTTTTAAGGGAACATATTTCCAATACACCATGAAGTGTACAAAGCCCACCTCCACAGGAGAAAACGACGATCACACAACTAACAGTGATTTCACATTAAAGCTTTGGCTGAAGGTTTCTTTTAGAGCAATATAACAAAAATCCAATCATCCAACGCAAATGCTATTAAACATTCATCTCCACCTCCTAAAGCTTATACATCATAGCACTTTGGGGATCAATTAAATAGCTTAATACAAGGAAAAATATTGGACATCAATACCATCTACCCTGATGATTCATATTTATACATTTAAATTACACAAACAAAGACAAATGAAACGCTTTAAACACCACCCAATATAAATACCCTATGTGTGATAAGTGTGCCTCAATCAGGCAGTAGTGCAACGTTACAGTGGTGGAACATGACTTCATGATCATAAATCTAATGAGAAATCAAAACATGGATGATGTAGCAGAATTGCTGAAGTGCTTTAGCAGAATTTTGGGTGTGTGCATGCGGTAGGGAGGAGCGAAAGAGACATCTGGTCTCTATGCGACATGGCGGAGCGAGTGCAATCCCATAATGCAACAGCCCCGGATCAGGGCAGCGATGTTGTACACCGGAGCACTTCCGTCCACACCATGTCGCGAGTAGAGCCATGCCACTGTTGGCAGCACGGGGGCCGCCACGGCCACCAGATCAACCAGAAAGCTTTTGCTCCAGTAACGCTTAACTTCCGTGCCCAACTCGGGCGCCTCCCTAGGGCCCCCCTCGCAGACATCGAAGTCCAGCTCCTCCATGAACCTGGGACCCTCTGCAGGCTCCGCCGCGGAGCACATCCCAGAATCAGTCCAGCTTTCGGGGCTCTCTGCAGGGCCAGGGCTTGGTGTGCAGTCCGTGAAGTCGTTGGTGGTGGTGGTGGTGGCATGGGCAGGTAAGGGAAAAGGGGTGAGAAGGTCTGCATCTCCTTGCCGGCTGACAGAGGCATCTCCCACCATTCCCCCATGCAGCTTTAGGAGCTGAAGGAGCAGAGCCTGGAGGTCTTGAGACGCAGGCGTTATCTCCGTCTGCATTTCCTTGTTCTCAGCCTTGGGAGGTTCCTTTGAACGGGACGTTCTCATGTCAGCAGCGGAGAAGGGATTCTTCAGGACGGCTGTTGGCGCATTTGATTTATCCACCAGCTTATCTTCCTCCAGCAGTGTGGACACTCTGGGACCCTCCCCGGGCCTCAACTTGCAGCTAATGTCCTGATTGAAATCCACAGCGGTGGACATCAAGACCCGCTCCAAAATGTCCTCTCTGTTGGCCATCTCATCGTTCAGCAGCAGCCCACTGTCTGCCATTTGCTCGGCCGCCTGGTCTCCCAATGCCTCCCCAACTTCCTCTTCAAGCTTGGCCTTCACATCGCCATCGGGCATGTCACACAGGAAGTCCATGCTCTGGTCGTCCATGAGGTTGGATCCGCTCTGGGCCAGCTCCATACTCTGCAGCAGGGACTCCAGCTTCCGATTCTGGATGTTGATGTCGATGAAGTACTTCTGGATCCCCTTGTCCTTCTCCATGAGGCTGCTCTTCATGGTCTCCACCACCTGACGCAGTTGCCTGATTTCTTTGCGGGCTTCCTTCAGGGACAGCTGCGCCTCCACGCGATGGCACTCCTCCTCGATCCAGTCCTCGCGCATCCTTTCCAATTGGGATTTCAGCTCGTCTACGTCAGCCTCTCTAAAAAGACATTGTAAACACACCAATAGAGTATACACAACATTCCTAAAGGAATCCTCATGGACCAGTCATATGGTTAAAGCAACGTTGCCCTCCTTTTCTACTCCCTCACTTTCATTGAGAAGCATTTAATTTCACGCACCTCCACTAAACCAATGATTTGTCACAAATAAACCGGGAGTCGCCTCGAATCTAAATAGTCTCATCCAGAGGGAGGCGCAGTGAACCAGAAACAGAATCTCATAGTTTTTCAATCAGAAATACCTACAGCACCTTTAGCAAAAAGGTATAGGTTGTCAATTCATGACATGCTATGGATGATGACGGGTCTTACCCGTAGGGAAATCCTATACATCGTGAAATAAATATTTAGAGTTTATGGCTGCAAGTACTTGAACTAACCCACCTGTCATGAATGACGGTCTCCGACTCCATTAGCTTGGTCTTCAGGTGTCTGATGTTCACCTCCTTCTGCTGCAGAGGAGTGAGGTACTGCTCGGGTTGAGGGGCCATGATGCCATGGTTGTCTCCACAGGAGTGGTAGCGACCCAGTCTCACCCGCCTGGTGCGAGAACCAATGTGTATCAGATTGGCAGCATGACAATGAGGAACTAGATTGGATTGTGCTGTTCAAAAAAATCCCTATTGAATTAATTTGGCTCACAATGTATACTCACATCCAACAAGTATTAACTGCAGATTAAATAAAGCCAATTGAAGCTTCAAAATAAACTTTACTATTGAGGGGCGGGGTGGATTTGGCCGACAAGCTAAAGAAAGGAGCGAGCCTCTTTCCCTTCAACACAGCAACCTTGCAAAATGTGCTGCCCGTGGAGTGTTCTACATCCATGCCAGAAATAGCCCAACCTTTCAGAACACGGCTCATGAGGAGAGAAAAAAAAAAAAGAGGCGACTATAGGAGATATAGTCCAAAAAGGGAAGAGAGGGGAGGCAATATATTCGTAGATAATGCATTCATTGACGTTTGAGGGAAACATGTAATTGTGTCAACGGTTGGATTATTTAAAATGATGCCGTTTGCTGAAGGAATCCTTGGAAGTACAGAACTAATGTCGAATAGACTATTCAGTCCGAATTGAGAGTGCATTACTACAGGACGATCTCCCAGACGGGAATTACAAGGCTGAAAAACATTGCGTTGAAATGCAGCAAGTTCAGTTCCATTAGCCATCCACTGAAATATTTATAATCCTTTCTACTCCCATCTCCCTAAAAAAAGATTGAGTAAAAAACAATTATCACGAGTACACATTTCAAACTACAAACCCAGTCGCTTGGGTCAACAACCGCGGACAAAACCCAGACATTTGTCCCAATAAATTCTCCATAATCCCGACTGCACACGCATCGCTGATATAATCCCAGTCAGATGTGCTGAGGGGATGTGGGAAACCATCCTAATCCCCAACACCCACGCACACTACCCCCTTCGGCTTGTGCTGCACTGCACCCACGCAAAATGTGCTGTACTTTAGAGGGAAAAGCAGGAAGGAGAAGGCTTGGGATTAAAACAGAAAACAAACAATGACATCATGTCATTTCAGGCCCTGTCTGACATAACGACCGCTTGCCTTCCATATTCATTATAACCGTTACTGCGTCGTGACGGCAAGTGTGTGAGCACCTGGGGACGGGGCTGAAGTTGCTGCTGCTGCTGCTTGTGGTGGTGGAGGCGCAGGCCCTGCTCGGTGTCTGGTAGGGGGCGAAGAGCTCGGAGTCCTGATTGGCTATGGGGCTACCTGCCGGCTTGAACAATGGCAGCAGTCTTGTGCGAGTGGTCCGACTTGATGAGGAAGACCTGAAAAAGAAACGGGGTACCAATTTGCTAGAATGCCGGGCCAGAGCAGCTAGTACGGAGTGGGGTTAGGAGCTCGTCAGACACATGCCTGCGAGGGGTCTTCTTCCCAGCCAGGCTCGGGATCCCGCTCGTCTTCTTCAGGCTCCGTGCGCTGCTGGAGGAGCTGAAGTCCGCCTCGCTCCCTGCAGGGGCGACAGGATGACCTCGTGAGCCAGCTGCCTGACCACATTGTAAATAACCCAGCTCGCCTGGGCCTTAATGTACACGGCCTGGACCTGGTGGTAGGCTCTGGATGTCTTTACACCCCAACATTTGCTAACAACGGTGTATCTTATCTTGGACATTTAAGGAGCAACTTTTCGGGAGTATAATTTCCGTAGCTCATGCAAGTGGCTAGTTTCATTTCAATTTTGCCTCACCTTTCTGCCAAGGACCCTAGCAGTCATTTATAATTTATCGAGCGTATCAAATATCAAGTTTAGAACTACCTAGATCACAGCTGAGTAAGCATCAATGCAAAGACACACCTTACCTGAATAGCACCTTTTGTCATTAGATAAAACCATAGTGCTGGTGAGTGTGCAAAACAGAACAGTGAAAAGATAATCGATCCTCAATACTTTGTTATTAAACTGATCTGCTCTAGAGGTCTGCTTTCACAGAAGTAAACTCCAGGTAATCAGCCTAATTGGCTAAGCACTGAACATTTTCCTCAACCAATCAGGTTACTTCAGATCGGTTGCTGATATATAGGGAATGTAATATTTTTTTAAAGTGTCAGGTCTAGCATCTTGTTTTTCATGACAGTGTAGTTTCATCTGCTATCCAACTTCAAATATTCCAAGTAATTGCATTTGGAAAATTAAATATTGACTCAAAATGGTTGGACAATCACAGATACACAGATACAAACTCAATTTCAACACAATACTGCTTTACCTTCCCTACAATGTGTCGACATGTGTGAAATAAACAGCTATTATTGTATGGATTTGTGGTAAGTATTAGGAAATAGCTTACATACAACCGATGCTGCACATAAATGCCGTCAACCAAAGCATTAAAAATAAAATCTACTTTAACGTATTATAAAACAGAATGAATGACCAAAATGAGGTCAAACAAACCAACATCAAGTATTCCCATGGTTAACTTATCTCTGTTCATTCTCGTTTCACAAACACAAAACACATCCCAAACCCTCCATCCATTTCTTCACCTTTGGCTGCCGTGGCGACGGGCCTCTGATGGCGCTGGTGGCGGGTAGCCCCGGCCCGCTCGGCACTCCTCTCCGCCATCAGCCTCACCTTCTTCACGCCGGGCTGGCGCTTGGGAGGGGGAGACCCAGTGGTACCTTGCTCTGAGCCTGGCGGGGTTTTGGAGGGGGGGTACACATACAGGGGTGTGAGCAGTGGAGCAGCCGCTGTCATCGTACACAGTACACAGGCACACAGGCACACAGGCAGTGATAGCCAAGAACTGCCTTCAGGCTCTTAAAGAGAAATGTCTGCACGCGTAATCTGCTTGTACTTCTGTATTTTCCTGTTTAGTATTTGTGTTTCGGACCACACACGGCCAGGAAAGTGCCGGTATACTATGTGACATGGAGACGAAGTGTACAGTGGTTATCTGGTGTTCAGAGGGGACTGGATGTGGATGGAGGTCTCACCGGAGCAGAAGCTGTTGGTGCTGATGGTTCTTTTGGAGCGGTCGGAGCTCAGGTCGCAGTCCTTCCCCTCCTCCTCTGAGGTGGGGGACTCCGACACAGGAGACCCTTGATCCTTGGGCCGGAAGGGATGGAGGACCAGGCGGGGAATACGACTCCGGGGACTTCCTTTCTCTGGCGACTTCTTTTCCTGTTAAAAACAATAACAACAACAACAAAGTACACAAACGTGAGCCTGGATTAGAACCAATCGTAAATGGTGACAATGCAAGGTTTTCCTCATGCTGTAACCAGGTTTATAAGTGAGGGTTGAGGAATAATTTGAATAGAGTTAGGACTTTTTGCTTAGCAATTCAGAATCAGAAATCGATTCAATACATTGAATGAGACTTAACATAAACACACCTCATATTCCTGGAAGGGTCCCATTGTGGTTCAAACAGCGTGGTTCCTATAGGGATTGAATACACAACCATTATGATTATGCTACTGATGAGTGCCTGAACTCTGTGAACGTGCATTGCTCAGGCTGTGTTCGGTGGAGTCATGAAAAGGCTTCACTAAATGGAGTCTGAGATCCACCGCGCCAATGTGCTCGCCTGGCACAGATGGTACAAGCCCTCGTCCAACAATGACCGCACCGCGGTCAACGCATCCTGTGACGTGTGCACCCTGCTCAGGAACGACAAGTGAACTCATTGTGCTTCCATTTCAGCTCCCAGCCGGTGGCGTTTCTGGCCCTTCTAGCACCCTAGGCGAGATCTCCGACCCCCCCCCCCCCCCCCCCCCCCCCCCCACCGAGGGAAAAACAACTGTTTAATTAAGTATAATAAACATGACCCAAAATAAAGTGCAACAGCAGGTGTTCGAAAAAGGGATACAAGGGGAAATTCCTTGTGTCTTTACTCACATCCAGAACTTCTTCCATCGCAGTATAAATACTCAAACTCATATGGAATTGGCCTACACAATGATCCACAATAATGAATGTTAAAAGATGAATACACTTAGAAAAAGTAACACAACATCTGTTTATGTAGATGTTGTATGTATTTATAAATGAGTTCAGTCATAAAAGGACTGTCTGAATAATTCACTCTTTTATTTCAGGCTTGAATGGTTTCTGTACAAGTGCTCCGCTTCCTTTAACGTGTTGTACACGACGCCTCTCAGCATTCAAGGCACTATGTTATGTAAGCATGGTAGTTCTCCCCCCCCCCCCCCATCGCATACACAACCCTAAGGCCGGTATGATGTCATCTGCAAATCTGAGCCATCACTTCTGAACGCTTTGATGGTGATCGTTTTACATACTCTTTCGTATTTTGTATTCCTGTGCCTTGGTTACGCTCCTTTAAAAATCCTTCAGAGACATGCTAATTGATGGAAAGGATTTGACTGCCTGGTAGCTTAAATATTATTATACTTTAGCTGGGAAGCTTCTGAAAGATGACCGTACAGGAATCAGAGAACCCTTGCTCATAACACCTCGACCAGCCCAGATTAAAGTCATACTCTTGACAATGCGCTTCACTGCCTTTTCCTACGGTCTGCGTTTCCGTAAGCAGATAAGAGGAGACCATCAGACGTGTTCTCGTGGTTGTTCTTGTATTGCTGCCTTGCACACTGGCCCACCGCCTTAGATTATTCACAGCCAGTACTGAACACCCCAAACCATGCCCTAGCAACTGACTTAGCAACAGGAGGACAGCAGAAACTGACACAACAACTCAAAGGGGGGATTTAGGGCAAATCATTTGCACACGGTGTGGGTTTATCCTTAAAAGGTTATTCTTATTATTATAAATACATCAGTGGAGGTCGATGGTATCAAGCGGTTTAAATGTAAATATATTTGGAGCCAATAGAGCTGAGAATAAGAGAATAACACATAAGAGATAGGAATACTGACTTTTTCTGAATAGAGATATGCATTTTTCTTCCCTTGATTCTAAATGATTCTTTGAAACAGAAATATGCCTATGTATACTTAAAGCATACATAGGCATATGTCTGCTACAAAGAATCGCTAGTATTCATGTTGTTTTAATTTGACTTTCTACAGCGGGAAACTTCTGCCTCTGGGGCAGCGATGGGGGCACCCTTGCCTCTTGGTCCGGGCTAAAGCTGATGAAGAAGGATTACGTAATCCCTGTGGTCTTTTAGGCAGACTATCCGCTTGACTCCAGTCAATTTTGATTGGATACCCTGAGCTGAGTCACAGCCTTAGCTTAATCCTGGTTGCATTAGCTGCAATTCACAAGGATTCACACTTTTCTCAGTCATGTTTAGGAGCTAAACTGGCCACAAAGTGCATTCCAAATCCCTTTGAATTTACTTTACTAAATGTATTAATCTGGAATGGAATACTTACATCTAGTCTTGAATGGCCAACCACTTGCATACTGCATTAATATTGGCTACACTTTACACCACATGTTAAGTTCCACGTTACATGTATGTGTCCTGTACAATGTAACAACACAATTAGGTATTGTGTAGTAAGGGATGTAACATGTTACAGCCTGCACTTAATAGGTTGTAACGTTACGGATTAGCACGTAAATACACATTGGTAATGGTTGGGGTTATGCTCTTCTTTACATATAATAATTTCATATAACATGTTGTTTCAGGTTGTCACATTGCTTACGACATGTATGATTGCACCGTACAATTGACACTAATGTAAATTGGTACCTTCGTATTTAACAGTATTGAAGTAAAGGAACGTCAAAAATGTTTGCATCGTCATCATATTAGTGATCATTGATCACTAATGAACATAAAATCATCCTTAAAAAAAAGGGGAAAACTAAAACCCTAATCGGACATTATCTCAGTACCTTCCTATATTTGTTTGTCCATACTGTAAAACGTTGGTCCTTTCTATCCAATGTTAAATGATTGGCATGTGCTATACACAGCCCAACAGTGTGGGTGCTGTCCAGCGACTGGTGGTGCTGAAAACACATATGT
Organism: Gadus morhua; assembly: GCF_902167405.1. Classification (NCBI taxonomy): domain Eukaryota; kingdom Metazoa; phylum Chordata; class Actinopteri; order Gadiformes; family Gadidae; genus Gadus; species Gadus morhua. Next base: position 15,765,925 of record NC_044058.1, read on the forward strand.
TCAAACTTCATCTGCACCCGCCCCGCCTGGGAGGCTATTTTAACTGCGCCACGTTGGAAACACATATCTTAGTGTCAATCACAGTTTCAACGTTAAATGCCCTTATATTATATGTGATCATTGCAGGGTAATATTTGTCTTTTACTGATGAAAAACAACAACAACGGCAACGACAACGGCAACAATAACAACAACTACAACAACAACAACAACAACAACAACAACAACAACAACAACAACAACCCCATAGAATAAGATGCGTATTTGATTCGATTACAAACACAGAGATAGATTTATAAAATCAAACGATTGTCGTTGAAATCAAAATCTTGCCTGGGTGTTGGTTGAAAATCCCACGCGAGTCTTAAGGGATGCGCGCATTGATCAGGGATGAATCGCCGAGACCGACATGCACACACACTGCTCGTTGTATTGATGTCGAGCTGAGGCTGGTGTGTGCAGGCACAGGCAGTACAAGAGCAGGGCAGCCAGAACAGACCTATGACGGCGCACGACGAGCGACGTGGGATATGATGACTACCACCACCACCACCACCACACCAAGACGGTTACATAACACAGACATGGTTAACCCTCGCCTCTCCTCTCTGCTTCCGAGTAGCTTCCAGCCATCTATAATTTCATAGCCATCGGGAGGATTTTTTTAATGGAATTTTTCACATGGAAACATTCACTTTTCAATGCATTTCGAGAACTTCATTGACAACAGTTACACAAAACAATTTAAATAATGCAACACGTTAATGGTAATCCATGCTCCAAAAGCTAGAGGACAAATTCGGAAACCAGGTCGTCAAAAGACCTTACTCATGGATTGCGTCATTGGTCATATTTGTAGTGTGTGGCACCGCACCGTCATGAGTATGACCGATTCAATCTAAACTTGTCCATGCAGGGTTCAACATGAAATAATCATGCACGATGTTTGATATCTCTGTCTAATAGCATGAAAGAACATCTTACTGACATCAGTTATACAAACCGCCCGTGGACCTCTCGATGGTTATGAAATGATAAATGGCTGGAAGCTAATCGGAAGCTATACGGGTTGCGTACAAATAACAGACAAATATTGGCTAATATCCAGTGAGCGCAATATCGAGGGTCACATGGTTATTATATGTTTATGATATCATTATCTTATATGTTAGTGTTCAAATCTCCAGCGATGAAGAAAATCCATTCAAGATCTCAAGCATGGACTGCAGCCTAAATAAGTAGAAATCGAAGAACTTTGGAGCACCGCTGATCCTTCCTTGTGTTGTGTTGGCCCATCACTGCCCTCTGGTGGAAATATATTGTCAATCTCACGCAATGGCAGGACAATTTAGGTCGTTTATTTACCCGGACCAGTCTTTGTACATGAGGCAGGCTTACCATGCCTCAAATAAAAATGAAGTAGGCTATGACTCAACAAAATATTTCTCACATGGAAAGATCCACTTTTCAATGCATTACGAGAACTGAATTGACAATTAGGCCTACCCACACAATTTAATTAATGCAACACGTTGATGGTAATTTGATATATATTTCTTATAGGCTGAGAAATACAACTTGCATCACTTAAATATTAAAATACAGCCTAATGACTAATGACCGGACAAATGTGATTTAAAACGATAGGCCTACATTTCACTTGAAGGCTGAAGAGAGACTCTGTTTCATGTACTTTTTTCGAGTTTATTTTGCCTTAGCATGATCTGAATAGATGTCATAGATCCATCTGATCAATCTGCACATAGGTAGTGATATTTTGTTAAATGACAATGCGGCATCATTCATTGCAACCGTTTCTTAACGTTAAAACGTGTAACTACAACTTTTCACCACTAGATGTCTGTAGAGACCATGAAAAGCATGGTGGTTCCTTTTGCAACAAATTCTCCATAGTTAGGATATGCCCAGTACCATATTCGCTCGTCTGATTGGCCTTGCCGTTGTTCTGAAAATCACCTGGCTGCTATTTTTTTCCCCAATAGACAGAATTGTAAACATTGTTTTGGTATTTTTTTTAACAAAACAACTTGCTCCGTTTTGGTAAAGCCTACTTTTCCATAGTAGCTGGAGTAGGCCTAATTTTAAACTAGGCTGTTCTTCCTTGCTTTTGATAAGATCAGGATGGTCACATTCATCCAAGTGTACTGACCTGTACCGACCTGGTTAACATGTTATTTCGGGGACTGCAATCGGTTTCCGGTGGTGTTAGCCTACGGTTTATTAAAAAATCGGAGAAGTAGTAGGCCTAGATGATTGTATTTATTTACACATGTTTAGAATAGCCTCATCCGTTCTTAACGGCCGTGTAGGTCGGGTCGGTTTGCATCGGTCCTGCCGGCAGCTCCTGGTCCTGTGGGCGTGTTCCCCTCGACTCGATCAGCCAGCGACTCAGTCGATGCTCTTGCGCGAAGTCTGCAGAGCGCCAGCACACTTTTCAAGTGAGACGAGAGGCGCAAAAAAGTGAAGCAGAGCTCCGAGTCTGGACCGACCGCGCCGCGCGACTCTCCCGGTTACGCAGCGGTTACTCAAAGACTTGTTGGACTTGAAGTTTTTCTCCTCGACCTCTTTGGGACGTTACCAACCATGAACGCATCTCGAGTGGTGACGATTTACTTGCTCTTTGTTTTCCTCTGGAATATACCATGTTTTCAGTCCGCTGCTGTTATTTCTCCTTCCACGCAGAGGAGGAACAAGGGAGGCAGAGCGCCCCATCCTGACGCGGAGAGATCATCCAAGTTGTTACTGCGAGAGATGTTCTCCTCTTCTCCCGTCACGGACCATCTCCGTGAAGACTTGAAGTACGCCGTGGTGCCCCACGACTATATGATTTCCATATATAGGACCTATTCCGCCGCGGAGAAACTGGGACTAAACGCCAGCTTCTTCCTCTCCTCTAAATCTGCCAACACCATCACAAGTTTTGTGGACCGTGGAGCAGGTTGGTTTGATTCTATGGTCCGATTTCATCACAAGGGGTTTTTGGGCATGTATTGTTTTGGTGTAGGCCCATTGTAGACGAGGAGTCTGCAAAGTAGGATTCATGTTTTTTCTAAATCGCCAGTGTCATTAGTTATGAAATACAATATTTGTTAAAACCATAGAAATACACAACAGAATCAGAAACAGAACAGAGAAAAAAATACCACAAGTAGGCCTATACGCCAAACATGAGTCAGTATACAAGTTTATATCCCTTTCAATACATCAATTAGATGTAGGCCTATTTATTCAGAATGAAGAAATTAATCCAAAATAAAATCTATTATGCTCCTAAATGCTCCACCAAGCTGCACATATATTTGCCAGAAATTAGTCACCATGAATTAAAAACGACGGAAGGTCCAGATACAGTTTATTGAGCCGTTGAAGCGCGTAAACTTTGCTAAGCATTATGTTATATTATATTTCAATTGACCCTCGAGTAACACGACAGTAAAACCCTAATTGAGCCTTTCTCTGAGTGAGTTATAAATCACCGACCAACTACACCATAAATGAAGGCCGAACAACATTTCCTCCTCCAGATAAACCAACTGAACATTTTAAACCGCTTTTTTATCTATGCAATATTATGCACAATGGCCTATTGCCCGGTTTTACGGAAGAAATTATCAAATGAATAAACGTTGTAATTCCACATTGTCTGGTTAAATCTCCTTTGAACCCGGTGCGGCGGACCACGTTGACACAGTGGGGTGGGGTGATGTGAAGAGCAGGTGTTTGGGTCAGTTAAATGTGTAACCAAGTGATGGGACTGAACAGAGTAAGCAAACACAATCAAATAAACAGAAACCGAGCCAACAAACAGGGAAATAACACCCCGAGTTAATCTTTGCACAAATTAACGCTAAATAAAGGCAATCTTTGCGTCCACTTCTATTTAAAACCCCGACGCTCGGGTTTTTGGAAAGTCTGTTTAACTGTGTTATAGAAAAACGAGCGAATTTCTCCTGGGTTTTGGATTTCATGTGTCCCCGGCTTTGACCCCTCGATGGTCCCTGCGAGGGTTGCTGCATCGAACCGCTGATTGGAGTATATTTGAACTCTATGATGATCTAATTGAGAGTTCGTGTCATAACATATCAACCAGTGTCTTTCTACTATAATGGCCTAGCTCAGCCGATGGCACCCTCAAAACGTCAAGTAAAAAAAATGGAATGAAAGAGTACTTCCTTCGCTGTGAAGTGGTTGGGTTTGAAAGGCGCGCCTCCCCGTGCGACCGCCACTTTAATTGCGGAGCACAATATTTGTCTTCCGTTCTTACTTTGCTCCTTCGTGGTTTCGTTTGGGATTTCACCACATTTTAAAGTGTTGCATTTCATTTACCATGCAGAATGACCATCGACGGAGAGAGGCCAGCTTAACCTATTGTATGAAGACAAGTTATTGGCGCGTATATTTTAGCCTATAGTTACCCAGCTTTTACGCACCAGCTTGCAGTGGGCGCAGAGGGATTTTAGGTGGTGATATTTTTTTTTCTGGAAATAATATTTATACGAGAAGTCACTTGTCCAAAATGATAGAAAAAACAACAACAATCCAATTTGAAAATCCCTTTTGATGAAAGGAAATTCACGATGATTCTGGTTGGCCTCCAAAGCTACCGAAACATGTCTGTCCCCCCCCCCCTTCTCTCTCTCTCTCTCTCTCTCTCTCTCTCTCTCTCTCTCTCTCTCTCTCTCTCTCTCTCTCTCTCTCTCTCTCTCTCTCTCTCTCTCTCTCTCTCTCTCTCTCTCTCTCTCTCTCTCGCTCTCTCTCTCTCTCTCTCTCTCTCTCCCTCTTCCTTTCTTTCTTTCTCTCTCCCACACACACACACACACACACACACACACACACACACACACACACACACACACACACACACACACACACACACACACACACACACACACACACACACACACACACACACACACACACACACACACACACACACACACACACACACACACACACACATATATAGGCATAACACATTTATAACACATTGAGGTTTCTGTTTAAACACTGGAGAATGTATGTGAGCAAAACACATATTTAGGTCCATATAAACAGCCTAAAGACCCAAATAAAGGATTTGCTCTCTAAATCTAGCTAAAATGAAATTTAAATTATATACATATTTCAAGCTGAAGACCAAATGGTAACACACACATCACACTTTGAGTTTGAGATTTAAAGCATTTGTTAATGCTTCAATTTTTTATGTGGTTTTTACTTGTTTAATAACTTACATAGTCTTGAATTGTTTGACCAGTTTTATGCAACTACCAAATCATATTAAAAGGAAATGTTTGTAATTAGTAACATAATGACATGTCAACGCCTCCGTTGATAGATTTACGTCTCAGTTTAACGTAGAGAGACAAATGATCCGATTATAATTTTCTTCTCACTGACAACTTTTTGGAAAGAAATACATCTATACATGTAGGTTGTAAAGGTGTATGTATTCTTAACTAAAAAAACTCGGAAAAAAGCTTTAACCACCGTGTGTATAGTTTTGAAAAATCAGGAACGGCCGGATCTCAAGCACACTGGTTTACCTCGATGAAACATTTAAAGGCCCTTGGGGTATGTACAATAATAAGGCATTAATGGTGGAGTGTGGGTGCCGTGTTGTGCTGTTCTTTTGACTCGGCGCTAAATATCGTTTCTTATGAATGTCCCTCGTGTTTGTTCAACAATGTGTAATAAAACATGTTCCAACCAAAATCGAGACATATTCCACCATGGATTTAAGTGCTTCACAATAATTTAGCAGGGCTAATTCATATAGACCTAATGTGTTTTACGGCACATGGTGAAATTATATAATAAATCATCGAGTGAAATTAACTTGTGGCATGAACAAATATTTCGAATCAGATTATTATTAGAGCAGACACTGAATAAAATCCAATGATTAGACTCGTTTTTTTAATAATAGGTAGGCCTATAGGCTATAAAACAGGTAGGCCTATACCATTAAGGTGAGTCCTATAATTTGAAGTCTTTGCGTTGGCTGAACAAGAATCTCGACACAAACTTCGTATACATTTATTCTACCATTTTAATGGGGTATAATTCAGATTGTCAAATAAAAAAAAAATCAGTAGGCCGAAATATTCCGTCAATGTGGGTCATTTTTCGCTGAAAGTAGGCATGCTGTAAGGGTTTAATGTCGTTGGATATGCTTGATTACATTGAATAAGAATAACAGTAGCTTAGATTATGTCCGGCTTCTTATGGATTTAATGAAGCGAATCATTCAAGGTCTGATTCGGGAACGAAAGACAAATTAATTTCAGCCCTGATATCAAATTTACAAATACATATCGACGTCCACTAGGCACAGCCGTGCTATTTTATTATGTTGAAAACATTCTTCCATTTGATCAAGCAGTCAAGCGTTAACTAGGTATTTGGCATAAGCCAAATATAAGATGTGATCGGGCCTTCGTAAATCCTCTGCCCTCTCATGTGGGAATGCACTCCCTCCCTCCCCCGGCTGAGCACTGTACACTCTAAGTGAATCTGACTGCAATTATTTCTCTCTTTTATCCTGCAGACGATCCTTTGCTCTCTCCTCTGCGACGACAACGCTATCTGTTTGATGTCTCGGCACTTTCAGACAAAGAGGAGCTCGTCGGAGCGGAGTTGAGGATATTTAGAAAAGCGTCCAAGGAAGTCCAGGTCCCAGCGACGGGCCCATACAACCTCCAGCTGTACCCGTGTCGCTCGGAAAGACCCCTGCACTCCAGATCACTGGATCCGCTGGATTCCAGAAAACCGGGATGGGAGGTTATGGACGTGTGGGACATGTTTAAAGACCATCCGCGTTCTGCCACGGGGAAGCCAGCCCCGCTTTGTTTCCACCTCAAGGTCACCCTCGGTCGGTCCGACACGGAGGTGGACCTGCGGCAGCTAGGACTGGACCGGACCGGCCGTCCCCAGCAAGAGAAGGCCATCCTCGTGGTCTACGCCAGGTCCAAGAAGAGGGAGAATCTTTTCAATGAAATGAAAGAGAAAATCAAGTCGCGGGGCTCAGGCAAGGAGGAGGAGGAGGAGGACAGGGGCCTCCAGTTAAAAGCCCGCCGCAGACGGAGGACTGCTTTGAATAACCGCCATGGGAAGAGACACGGGAAGAAGACGAAATCGAGATGCAGCAAAAAGGCGCTGCACGTTAATTTCAAGGAGCTCGGCTGGGACGACTGGATCATCGCACCCTTAGATTACGAAGCGTACCACTGCGAGGGGGTGTGCGATTTCCCCCTGAGGTCGCACCTGGAGCCCACCAACCACGCCATCATCCAGACCCTCATGAACTCCATGGACCCCAACAGCACGCCGCCTAGCTGCTGCGTCCCGACCAAGCTCAGTCCGATCAGCATCCTTTACATCGACTCGGGCAACAACGTGGTGTATAAGCAGTACGAGGACATGGTGGTGGAGCAGTGTGGATGCAGGTAGCTCTGGTGGGGTCAGAGGTCAACATCGGTGGAAGATAGCCCCACGTTAAATGGCGGTAGAAACATTTTGTTAAGTTGGCACGCATGCGCGTTTCCCCACACACAAGTACAGAAAAAAAAGCACACCACGAGGCGATTGTTATATATAAAAAAAGGGATAGACCTACAAGGCGCCGTTTGCTATTTATTCAGACTCACACATCACAATCATTGGAATGACATGACACGTCAAGACACATTTTCAACTCGGAAAAAAAGAAACCATCAACAATCGGACTTAGTTTCCCCAATGCCCCCAAGACATGGATTTAACGAGGTAGGCCTATACAAAGATCGAAAGTATAGAAAGAGGGACAGAAGGAACAGAATAGTGGGCCAGGATCAGAAGGACGTGGGAATCCGTGGGAGCCTCTCGCCAATTGGGTTGCGCTACGCGCGCCAACACCGAGTCAGTCCACCACACGTCCTAGGATTACTGGCCGACTGAGTACAGGTCCGGGCTGAACGATGCACCTGTTCGTGCCTTCGGTGCCAGAAGAAGCCGGGGTTGGCCTGTTTGTTGCAGCTCTCCCAGTCGACCCTGCGATGGGACCCATGGCTTTAACTGCCACGGCCCAGCTGGGGACTGTCCCGCTCGCCCCGATGTGCCCTCAACCGGCGGGCCCCGAAGGGCCCAGCTCCACATTCTACTGGACACACACGTTGGATTGACTCTGAGGAAGAGAAATAGCGCAGAATGCCTTGAAGAGATTCCCCACCCCCCTATAGGGATTTATCATGAGCTGCCTCCATCCAGGTTCCCAATCAACGCCAGGCCCTTTCTGAGGTCTACACAGACGACCGTTAGTCTCGACAAAACGGACACAAACCATGACGTGCCTACATTAAAGCGGAAGGGTTGTTGTGAAGACAAAGTACGGGGTGCACCACGCTGCCTTTAGACGTTCCTGAGAAAAACACTTGCTCAGAGTCGGTTTCTATACTAAATGCACTTCCACATCTAACTGCGTTAAAGTCACGCGGTTGTTCCTTTGAAAAGAATGGCCGAAAGAAAGACTCGAGAGGAGATGATATTTAAATGCACATTAGCTTTTAATGCACTGCTGTTCATTGTTTTGAGCTGTAAATATTTGTATAGTGAAAAAAACTTTACAAAGTGCAACTAATGAAGAAATGAGAAACGTTTCTTTGTAAATATATAGATGCACTCAAATTGTTAAAATGTCTATTCTATAATTATTTTATTATTTGTGGTGTACAGAGTTCCCTGATAATCGTATATGTCTTACATTAATAAGAGTAATTTAAGGTGTATTCAATTTTTTTTTTTGCAGAGGGTGGAAATACCATTATTAATGTCTACCTCATAATCGCATAGAGGATCTGAGTTTTGAGGTGCATTCACCTAAAGTGTAAAGAGTTTTTCAATGCTATATAAAAAAAATCATATATATTCCTATATTATTGGATAACATTTGACCCCATTACTGTACAAATAAAGTCCAATATAAAGAGCAAATCTACCCTCCTTGTTCTTCCCATCTTAAGCTCCGCCCTCCTTTCTTCAAGCCTCCCATGTGCTTTGAGCCTCATGACTGGCAATACACGTTGTCTACAGACACACAAAAACATCCGCAGTGTGTGGTTGGTTGGCTATTACTTATGGAGCGGATTTATTTAAGACCCTGGCCAGTTTCAATGGAGTGAAATAAACATTGTAGAACCATAACATTGTCTTTCAATACTGAAATCAGAAGCGAAGAATGTTATCTTCCATCAATGTATTTGTGGTGAAAAAGAAGTAATGACTATTTGCTGTTTTTTTCGTTTTTTTAGTTACTATGACTGTTAATAACAAGATATGAGATTCTATTTGTACATTGATCGTTTGTGTTCCAGTCCTATATCTATGCATATTAAACAGTCTTTAAAAAATAATCAAAGTCATCAATCTAACTGACTTAAATGTTCTTAAATTGCATTTCTTAAGCTTATGGATCATCCAAGGGTTGACTTGTGCTATTTTAGTAGCTAGTTGTACAATATACTATCCAGAAATAGGTTTCAAAATTTTACATGATTCAAATGACAGTATATGATCCCCAATGTGTCTGCAGGGTCTGTTGCCTTATGCTATGAAAGCGAAATATTCTATACCCGTCTAAAACTATTCACTCTACAATCGCAGACAATGAATGTCATTGTTCAGTGTACGTCTGGTTCAGAACCGTTCAAAAAAAGCTATGTAAACATATGGTGACCATCCAAGCAAAAGGAAATACACGGACTGTCACTGATATGTTACTGAATCCATGAACCACAGCTATTTCCCAATGAATTAGCCAGCCTGGGTCAAGTTTACTTAACACTTTAATGTTTCCCAATCTGTGGATGAAAAAAAAAATGTACGTTTGAAAGCAGGGATTGCTTCCATATAGGCTATCGACCTTGGCCTGGAAACAATTAGGAAATAGCTTTGAAATGTTATATGTTGTCCAGGCCCTTGTACAGTATCATGTCACTCCCCACATGTTTGCTAGGGGAAGTGGAGGATGCTAAGTGCACTCTTTAGCAGTCCTGCAAATGGCTGACACAACAACCATTCCCCTGAGTATAACCAAATGGCCCTTCAGGCCATGTCTATGTGGCGGATGGAGGGGCATCACCAGGAAGCTATGCACGGCTGCTACTAGTGATGCCCTTTCCTCTCCCCGATATGTGGATAAGTGCTGGGGGTTTTGTCGAAGAAAAAGCCAGCAGTACAAAATTATTGTGAATGCTTTGGTGATTATCCCAAATAGAGATGAGAAATATGTGTGCAGCCTTTGAAGGAGAACTTCAAAATCAATGATTATATGTCATAGTTTAGCCCGTATTAACGCAAGGGGGGGGGGGGGGGGGGGGGGGGTGGCGGGTTGGGGCGGGGGGACAGAGATATGAAAAGTACCACCAGGTGACTTTACGGAGTAAACGTTTGATTTATATTTATTTGACAAGCTCCTGGGTCTGTTGGGCACTGCACTGAGCGGAAGACTGAATATAGGGAAACAGTTAAATGGTGATGAAAAGGAATGGAATGCTTTGTTTACCCCCAGCACAATCCCTCACTCTTACATTGAACCCCTCTCTAAACTCCTTCTTCATACGAACCACGTTGTTGTCTATCTGCCGTGGGCTCATTCAGGGAGGGAGGGAGCGAGCAAGAGAAGCTCTATGTTTATTTGAAACTCCGTCCTAATGTTTTAGTTTATTCAAGGAAGAAATTGGCAAAGAAGCCGGCCCTTTTCATCAGAAATGCGGAGAATGTGTAACACAAATACAGCCTTGACACCTCACATCTGTGCATAGATGCTCTCCTCGTAAGAGACCCGCGATACATGTGCAGAAGCATCATGAGCGAAGATCTACTAGGTGTTGGTCAGAGTGGAACGCCCGGGACTCGCTCCAAGGCTTGGGGCCATGTTGTGTTCCCCGTGTTTAACCCCTGCATTATCAGTGATGTCGTTATCGACAGGAAGGAGATAAATCAAACAGATCTTTTGGACGGCGAAGATTCCGGATCGTGCAGAAGAATGTATTAAGGGCACTGAGTCGTGGTATGAGATAATGCACATGGAATTTCTCACGCTTGGACTTGGGTTGCAGCTGAAAGTTCAAAAGTCTGGGAGAGAGAGAGAGAGAGAGAGAGAGCGAGAGAGAGAGAGAGAGAGAGAGAGAGAGAGAGAGAGAGAGAGAGAGAGAGAGAGAGAAAGAGAGAGAGAGAGAGAGAGAGAGAGAGAGAGAGAGAGAGAGAGAGAGAGAGAGAGAGAGAGAGAGAGAGAGAGAGAGAGAGAGAATGACGAGGGGGTGAGCGAGAGAGCAAGAGGTACCATGTGAATCATTCCTGTGTGGACCACTAGCAGTACCTTTTTTTCCTATTATTTTACTTCTTACGTTTCATTAACACCCTACACCCTACGCATTTATTTCGCCCCCGCTTGTTGTCCTGCTTATATTGTGAAGGGTTCGTCTTGTGACAAAGAGCATCATATGCCTCCCCACACATCCTGAGGTATGTCGGACTGCGCATTGCGTGTGTGGTGTGCCTATGTGTCAGAGGCCAGAAGGGCAGCAGCGGTCTGCCCAGATGGAGAGGTGAGTGGTGCAGAGGAGCAGCAGATGCCTGGACTGACCCCTACCGCCGCCTCCCATTGAACCATGGGCCCCCGCACAAAGGCAGGGGCGGATCTCAACACTAAATACACTCGCTTGTGCCTCAAAGCCAGAGGTCACACTGCTTTCTGCAATTCTTCTTCCTGTTCCCCAGAAGCAGTCAGACACGAAAGGGACGGAGAGGGTGGTGGGGGGGAATCAATGAAGACGTAGATGATTTCAGAACATTCTTTTGTTTCAGCCGCTCTGCAAACAGTAAGCAAGACATAAAAAAAAAACCAAATGATTTCTTCTCTAATTGGATTACCGGAGAGGGAAGCGCACGACAAAGAGTTGATGGTTGCCCTTGGCAGCTGCTCTTTAACTAGAGAATGGACAACAAACCAGGAAGCAACAGCACAAGCATAACAAAGGATTTGGGTGTTCCCTCTAATGGGGCATCTGCCCATCTCTTATGTCACTTCAGACCCGCGAAGGGCAGCTATACCTCTGGAGTTTTAAGGGCCAAGGACCACCTAATTGACCCAGACATAAAAAGGACCCAAAACCAATCATCAGACCATAAGGTAGCCAGGGAGAGACAGCAGAGACTCACTTCACATCGCCGTAGATAACCTGCTAATTGTATTGCACTGCACAACCTTTTAGGGGTGAGGAGAAACCCAAGAGCAGGGTGTCTTCATTCATTACTTCTTCTGCTCTACTTCATAGCTTCAAAACACCGGAGCTTTAGAAGCCTCAACCTCCCTCGCTGCGCGGTAAGATAGGTGATCAAAAAGTATTATTTTTTTCGCCCCGTTAAGGTCTGGGTAGGCTCCAGAGACGAAGGCTTTGAAAGCCATCAGAACCTCCGACACCAGAGAGAGAGGGAGAGAGTAAATCAACCCGAGTTTGGTTGATTGATCTGCATGGAGTACCTGTCCAGCCAAACCTCTTCTCTCTCTGTTTATTTTCTAGAGGAATGTCTTTGGCTGACCTTTGACCCCCCCCCCTCATCCACGTACAAGCCCTGGTCTATGTTACAGATGCTGACCTGCGTCCCACAGCGTTCCCAATTCACGAGTACACCCTAGTAGCACCCCACGCTCCACAGCGGCACTCCACACACTCACACGGTGGGGAATGGGGGGGGGGGTTTTCCCTTTTTCTCTTTGTGTGCTCCTCCTTTTGTAGTCCCTCTCTTTTTGTGAGGAGGCATGTGTGCGTCTGAGTGTCCGCGTGTCAGCGATGTTTGCGTGCAAGTCTGAATGAGCTCCAGCCAAGAGCAAATATACTCTGGTTAACTGTGACAATGTGGATGTTTGGGAGCACGGCAAGGACAAGACCTCCCTGCCAATTCGGGTCCAGGAGGGGGGGCTTGTTTTGAGAAAGTGGAGACACGGTTATTGGCCATTGGTTATCGGGGTGGAAGGGTGCTGAGGGTGGGGGTGATGGGGTCAGCATTGGTCTGGACACGGATTAAGGTGGAGAAGACAAGAGGGTTTTCACACGCAGAAGGGGAACTTCATACTAGAGGTCAGAAATGTGTATCTATCTATCTATCTATCTATCTATCTATCTATCTATCTATCTATCTATCTATCTATCTATCTATCTATCTATCTATCTATCTATCTATCTATCTATCGATCTATCGATCTATCGATCTATCTCTCTCTCTCTCTCTCTCTCTCTCTCTCTCTCTCTCTCTCTCTCTCTCTCTCTCTCTCTCTCTCTCTCTCTCTCTCTCTCTCAGCCATGATTGGTGGGTGGGAGAGAGGGGGGTGGTGGGGGAGAGGGGAGGGTGGGGGAGAGATGGGGGTGGGGGAAAATATTGGTAGTGGGTGGGAGAGAGAGGGGCGGTGGGTAGAAAAGGGAGGGCTGGTGGGGGGGGGAAGAGAGAGCGGTGGTGGGTAGGAGAGAGAAGGGTGGTTGAGGGAGAGTTGGTGGCGGATGGGAGAGAGAGGGGTGATGGGGTTGGGGTGGGGGTGTCAGTGGGCAGAAAGCCTTGATAGACAACTACACAACTCAACAGAGGGAAGAGCTTTCACTTAAAAATGGTGCCTGGCCTATCTCAAAAGGTCAGAGCACAGAACACTAACACACTACATTAATCATAGGAGGCTACGGATTACCTGTCTAGCATTTCAGCTGTGCCGTACAGTTAACCTCAATTATGCTTGATTACGAGGTGTGGAAGATGCAGAGCTCCGGCCTGGCTCACAGAAGACCCAGGCATCAATAATGCAGCTCTTAGATTAGATGTACCTGCCTGTCAACACACAGAATGGATTGTGGGAAACGGTGGTCAGCCGCAGGACAAACTCGCCTGCCTCTGACTTTTTGCGTCACCATTAAGGGGAATACAATTTCCTTTTTAAATACAACACCTTTATTTTGTGAGCACACATGACCATTGACTCAATGATCCACACATTGACACACATGCACACAGACCCCACCCACAGAAAGAAACATGTGTAAATACACACACACACACACACACACACACACACACACACACACACACACACACACACACACACACACACACACACACACACACACACACACACACACACACACACACACACACACACTCACTCACCCACGCACACACACACACTTCTTGGTTTACCAAAGACAGTAAAGTGCTTCATGCTGCTCCTCACCCTACTGGTAATTACCCCATTAGCCTGGCGGTGGAGGAACCATTACAGATGTTTTATGACAGGCTCCTTTTCATTTAGTCCTTTCGATGAGGGACAGATTTATGGCGCGCTCACTCATTCAGGGATGCGACTTCCCCCCAATATTCCCTTAGACGCAAACACACACTCACACAAGCGGGCCTGCCAAGGCACACACACACACACACACACACACACACACACACACACACACACACACACACACACACACACACACACACACACACACACACACACACACACACACACACACACACACACACACACACACACACACACACACACAAATACACCCAAACACTAAAGCTAGCTGAGTTACTGCAACTGTGGTTGCAGTCATTTGTGAGATAAATAAATGTTGCAGTATGGACCTCACTATACTACGGTGTCCCCTTCTCAGCCCATTTACCCAACAGCAGCGGTGATGGGGTTGGCTTGGTTCGGTTGGTGGTGGCTCACCAAGGGGGTGGGGGAAGACCTCCTCAAAGACCCATTCTCCCCAGCCCAACCACCACCAATCCCACCTACACCACTCTATACCAACTACCTCCCCTTCCTTTCTGTGGGAAGCCAGCAGGCCAGGAGTCAAAGTGAGCCTGACACTTTCTCACCAAAAGTTATTCTACTGAGCGTATTCATCATGGAGGGGGC
>NC_044058.1:15783389-15790889 GCF_902167405.1 Gadus morhua
GGTACCTGAAGGCATCCCTGGACATCCCTGGACATCCCTGAGACCTACCAGATGAATAATGGCATTTAGCTAAACAATTATTTACTGTAAGTAGCTTTGAATAAAGGCTTCTTCTAAATGACTTTACTTGTGCACAGATTTATTTTTGCTCCATAAGTTAATTCTTCAAACCATAAATTTTGATATTCGAGCATGGTAAAGTGCAGCATCTGATCTCTACAAGTCTTGGGTCATACTTGAAATGTTAAAAGAAGAAGACCCATCAGAGCATGAGTTATTGCTCAATACATCATTATATTTCAGGACACATGGATCATTGAAATCCAAAACCCTTTTTCGTTACACATCCCTTGCTTGGAAACACATAGGCCCAATCCCATTTCTACCCCTTACCCCTTCCCCTTACCCCTTCTAAACAAGGGGGAGGGGGAAGGGGAAGGGGTAAGGGGTAGAAGTGGGATTGGGCCTTACACTCTGACATACGTCGTGGATACATGCTGTTTTTGTTTACCGTAGTGGAGATTCAATTTAACGGACACGGAAATTGAGCCAGATCACAACCATACAGTGTGCCAACGTGTCCCTGAGCAGGGAGGTTCTACTTTATTCTATAATTTGTGTATCTAAAGTAATGTTATATTATTAGGTCCATTTTATAATTCTGAATATAGCACAAAATAGCTTTCCAAGACACAAATCAAGCACAGATGTCTTATCAATCAAGAACAAACAAAAAGCAAACTAAAGAACTATGCCCGGTACTTTGTTCATTCATACACACGCACACACACACACAAACACACACACAAATACAAACACACACACACACACACACACACACACACACACACACACACACACACACACACACACACACACACACACACACACACACACACACACACACTCACGCGCACACACACTCATACACACACACGCACACAAACACACACACATATGCATCCATGGCATCTTAAAATGATTTGCTGCCCTGCAGTCTGTAATTCCTTTCTGTATGGTTACACATAGATATACGGAGCCGCTGTGTTTAGTGGGAGGGGAGGACAGACGGAAAAGGGGGCTTGTTACAGAAGCAGCATTAATCTATTCCTCTCCGAGCCCTTTGAAAAGTGGCGGCGGCTATGACAGGCTAAATGCCTCCAGAGATGTCACATTTCCACAAATTCTAAAAAAGACTCTTGCGAGCAGTCATCCTTTCATGTTTGATCGTTAGCTTGCAGATCCTATGATAAACAGACCGGGGCGGGGCGGGGTGTGGGTTTGGAGTGGGGATGGAAGGGGAGGTCGGGTGGGGGTGTGGTAGGGGCGGCGGTGGGGGTCTCGGGATGGGAATGCACTCCACCGCTATACCCCGGGCTTGCTCTGCTCCTCCGGCTCTGCCACGGGATCCAGATGCCGGTGCAAACGACCTCTTCTGACGACTTCAGAGACGTTTAGATCTCTGAGGAAAAAGGTCTGAATTAAGAAATTGAGCTTTTTCTCTCGTGGGGGGAAAAAAGGAAAAAGGAACAAACGTCCAGGATTGCAGGGACAATGTTCTGAATCACATTAATTTGGACCATACTCTCCCATCTCCCAATCCCCTCTCCACTTGTTGCCTCTCAAAATACCTCCCTCTCCCTCCCCTCTCCTCTCCCCTCCACCACCACCTCCACCACCACCCCTCTCGGACAGACACTGAACAGATGCTGCCGAGTTGCGGCAGAGCAAACCATTAGCTGTGTGGCATGTAACTTATCACAATGGTACTGAAGTAATATACACATCTAACGTTTTCTAAGCATAGGTGCTTGATTGATCTCCTTTTGTCTTAATTTCTCATTTTTTTGGGCTTTTCGGATTATGTAACTTTTCCTTTAGCATTTGCTTTTGATTAAGTGTAAAAATAAGGGCACACATTTTCCTGTATGTGATACTGCAAATGGGTGTGTCTCCTTGTAAAACGAAGACACACGTATCAATATTGAAAGACTTCAACGGAGCTATGTATCTGGATCTGTTTCCTACATTTTCCGTTCCCCTCCTTATATTTTGTCTTTTTATCTTTGTCTTCCTCCACTACTTTGCTTCAAGACCGGGTCCTCTCTTCCTTCACCCAGCACCACCACCCTCCTTCCAGTTCTCAGCTCCTTTCCCAGTCTCAATATTGTTACGGTGCAATTAAATTGTTGCGGGGAAACCGGAGCATTTCCAGCTGAAACACAAAAAACTACGAAAAAAACCCCTGCCGTAACCCAAATGTAAACTGAAGAAAGAAGAAAGAAATGGAAAAAAGCCAACTTCCCTCCGAAATAAAACCCGAAAGATGCCTGAGGAGGACTGGAACGCCTTCTCATTCCATAAAGTCCTCTTAACAAGGATGTACAAACTGGTACAGTTTCATGTGATAACTCTGTAACATGTGCAGTAGCTAAGAAATGGCTATGGTGTGTAACCGACTGAAGGCTCTTTAGAATCAACAGCTCATCTGCAAAACTATTGAGATGTTAAAATATGGACTCGCTAAAGCAAGGCTCGCTGACACAGGAAGATAGAACTGTGGCTCGGCAGCTCTGAAAAGATCTGGGCTCCATCGCTACATTGAGTGCTCTCTGCATAGTATTCATCAGATATTTGGCTTGTTGATTGGCACACACACATACACAGACACATTTAATATACATTTCAGTCTCTATGGACTGGAAAATATACTTATTCAATCTCTTGAAATGTCCGCAGTAACCCCATGATGCAGACTTTAGGAACAGACAGATACAGAGGATGAGTGAATCCAAGAATTGTTCGTAATTCTGTTGTTCTCCCTTTGTATTCATCTGTTTGTGGGTTCAAACCTCGTTCAGCAGTGCAGATATGTTCCCAGTCTGCCCTGGCAAAATCGACACATGGCTGATACATGTGTCTTCAAAGAAAGATAGAGAGAACCAAAGAATAAAGGAACAAACAAAAGAAATAACGCTAGAAAGGCAGAACCTTAAAAATTACGAGCTAAAGTGAAGACGGCTGATGCTCGGAGCGACTCCCCCTCCAGGGCGAACGAGGGCTCAGTGTTGCTCATGGTCAGGGCACCGCTGCGGTCACAGATTAAGAGGAGGAGGAGGAGAAGGAGGAGGAGGAGGATGAAGAGGAGGCGCAGGAGGAGAAGCAAACAACTCCTTACCTTGATTCCCCCCCCCCTCTGACTGGCACTGCTCCTTTACAATTGTGTATGTGTGTGTGTGTATGTGTGTGTGTGTGTGTGTGTGTGTGTGTGTGTGTGTGTGTGTGTGTGTGTGTGTGTGTGTGTGTGTGTCTGTGTGTGGAGGTGGGGTTTGCAAGGATTGTAGGAGATATTGTGTGTGAGTGATTTGGGATGATGTGGGACACTAAACGTGAAGTAGGGGGGGATGTAGTCGGAGGCAAAAAAGGGATCGTTAGGATTTGTGTGTGTCTACTTTTTTCTGTGTTTTAGCTGACATTTGCAAAATAATGATCTGCTGATCTTTAACCAAACTGCCATCTGGCCAGCCAATCAGCAGGTACCAAGCCAACACACCCAACCAATCAAACACGGAAATCTATGCCTCAAATAACAATTGAGTCAATAATATTCAATAGCTTGAACAAAGAAACACCCACAGAGGGAGGAACATTACCACGAAGAACTGAACGCAGCAAACAAGGATCATCAAAATAGCATAATTCTAAGTGATCTCCCATGCATCATGAGGAAATTGTTATGATAATAACCGTAAAAATATCCATAATAATATAGATCCGCCATGGCCACTTGGCAGGGGATAGGTTTCAAGTATTTCACTGAATTCCTGGACTTTAATTGAACTTGAGTGCGCCTGTTCACAGTCAACTTTTATTTTTTTCTTGTTTAGTCTGGCCACTGCGTTCTACCAGACGATGTTGAAACCTCATCATTTTAACAGCACATTTGAAAGTAAAGGAAGAAATCTCAAGGGTTTGTTTGAAATTGAGGAGTTTAGAATTGAGCAGAATGAATAGAAAGGCACATCTTAATGTGTGTCAATGACCCACCTCCGGTCGGACCATCTAATCGCTGGAAATGCAGTTGTTTCTGTTGGATTGTGCTCACAGTGCTAACAGTATACGTGTGTTTATGTCTGGGCCCTTTTTGTGTATTTGCTATGGATGCTTCTTTAGACATCTGTTCAGAATAAGCGCATATGCAACACAGATGATGCCATGTTTTCCGTTTTCCACATTTATAATTCAGCATTTTATTTCCCTTTTCTAAACAATGCAATTTATCAGTATCACCGTCAGAACTGCTGCTTATAAAAAAAACTTTAGTAAAGGCTATTCGGGATGCATAACAAAGCGTTCCCGCCGATGCAGCAATATAAGAGAGAGAGTCTGTTGTGGTGGTGGAGTGATCTGGTGATTTATTGCTCTTATATACTACTGTGTGTATTTAACTTGCCTCAGAGCAGTGAATAGTGGACCTGCTGCCCCCATTTGCCATCTCACACAGTCCGGCATTGTTGCCCTGCTCCAATCAGACGGGGGGCTCTGTGTGATGTCACTAGAGGTGGGGAACACCTCCGGAACAGCAATGGTTTGTGGAGGGCGGGGGTGGTTGTGGTTGTGGGGATGTGGGTGCTGTTTGGAGGGGAGGGGGCTGGGGGGGCTTTGGGCCGGGGTCCAGGGGTGGAGGGGTCGAGGGGATGTGTGTGCCAGAGTGGTGGTCTCCACTGCTTAACCAGACACTAGGCTGAATAAATAAACCCGGAAACATTAAAAGCCCTTTTCCCCTTCACCTTTGAACTTGTGCATTAGATTGTGTAAACATACACTGAGACAGTTTAGACACAGCTTGCCCTGACACTGTGCTACACACGCCAGAAGGCTCCTCCTTCACCTCTCTCCTCCCTCTTCTTCATCTTCATCCTCCTCACACCGCCCTCTTTCTCTTCCTCCTCCCACTACCTCCTCCTGCTTCTTCTCCTCCTCCTCCTCCCACTTCCTCCTCGAACCTCCCCCCCCTCTGCTCCTTCTGCTCCTCCTGCTCCCACTTCCTCCTCCTCCTCCCATCATATCCTCTTCTTCGTTCTCCTCCTCCTCCCACCTCCTCCCCCTTTTTCTAATGCATTTGCAGATCTAGCCTGAGAAGTTTCTCGTGCGAGGGTGCAAAGGGTCAGAAACTTAAAACAAGCTTCAATGCTTTGTCGTATGTGAACCTCACAACATACAAATAAGGTTCACATACTATATTAGCCGGTTTCCCCCTCTCTCTCTCTCTCTCTCTCTCTCTCTCTCTCTCTCTCTCTCTCTCTCTCTCTCTCTCTCTCTCTCTCTCTCTCTTTCTCTTTCTCTCTCTCTCTCTCTCTCTCTCTCTCTCTCTCTCTCTCTCTCTCTCTCTCTCTCTCTCTCTCTCTCTCTCTCTCTCTCTCTCTCTCTCTCTCTCTCTCTCTCTCTCTCTCTCTCTCTCTCTCTTGTTGATGGTTGTAAATGATGTAAATGGTCCAGAGGTCAGTGTGACACCAGAGCTGTCCAGTGTGGGAATTGCTGATGGTGACAAGGCTGGCACTCAGGCTGACACACCTGCAGCAAATTTGAGATCCCCACGCCCAATTACCAGCCTGCTGTATAAAGCCAGCAAGTCAGTTGCTTGAGGAGGACAGACCCGGCAACACCTTGGTCCAACAGTACAAGTTGTTAGATAGCCTTTTATTTCTGTAATCTTTGATCTAGGCCTGGGGATGGCCGGCAGTCCTACTTTTCCGTTTAGTTCTTAGTTTATAATTTGGTTTTGTCAGGCAGGGAGGGGAGCCAGCCTCGACGTCCCTATAGGGGGTGGCCTGGTTCCCCCTCCATTTTGCTGAGTTTGTCCGGCATCTCCAGGTCCCTTTTGGTTTGCATACTTCTTGATTTGGTAATGTATTCATACTGCATTTCAGCTATAGTTTCATTTGGTTAATAAAACCTGTTAAAACATCTTATTTCCTGGTGTCCTTCCTTTATGTTGGGGTCTCCAATTCGAGCCACTGGGTATTTTATTCAGTTGTTTGGAGGCCGTAGCATAATGGCCATAACCCATTTTCATGGTGCCATATTTTGAATAGTCACTGTTGTGTACTTCTAAAGAGCCACCTGGGTGGGCAGAATGAAAAGGACTGCCCACATGGCAACAGTCAACACAGAGACACACACACGTACACACGCACACACGCACACACACAAACACACACACACACGCACACGCACACGCACACGCACACACACACACACACACATCATTCAAACCACAGCATTGTGCATTTTGTTATGGATCTGTGCACACAGGGCATGCCCGCAAACATATACATTACCAACTGCTCTACTTTACCACACGGTAAGAATTTCTTCAAAATCAAGGAAATGTCCCTTAAACTAACTGTACATTAACATTTACATTTACATTTAGGGCATTTAGCAGACGCTTTTATCCAAAGCGACTTACAATAAGCACATTTGTCATAAGAAGTGCAACAATATATCGCTGTCGGTACAGAAAGGATGTTCATAGTACCAAGTGCATGTACAACAATCGCTAGGCTAACCAATTCCCCGTGTTACAGCAATGATAGCAGCTACTGCAGTTGCTACACAGTTAAGTACTATAATACAATACAATACAATGCAACACAACACAACACAATACAGTGTACAATGGTGGCCAGAAGGGGGAGGGTGGCTACGCAGAGTCCAGATGGACTCTGAACAGGTGAGTCTTGAGTCTTTTTACTTTTTAACTGTAGACAACTACTATGAGCTGTAGAAACGGTCATATAATAGACAGATAAACAGGCTGAACTAGAAGCATCATATAATAACAGCTAGTTAACTAGTAGGATGAATAGTATTACAAATAGCCTCATTAATATCCTATGAAACTAATGATGCAGTATTCCGGTCTGATGTTTTCACCCTTTAACCTCTCCACAAATTACATGTTCAAGCTTGCCTCTGTGCCCATTGCATGTTACATTTACATTTACATTTAGGGCATTTAGCAGACGCTTTTATCCAAAGCGACTTACAAAAAGTACATTTGTCAGAAGAAGTGCAACAATATATCGCTGTCGGTACAGAAAGGATGTTCATAGAACCAAGTGCAAGTACCAAAATCGCTAGGCTAATCAATTCCCTCTGTTACAGCCATGATAGCAGCTACTGCAGTTTCTACACAGTTAAGTACTATAATACAATACAATACAGTGTACAATGGTGGCCAGAAGGGGGAGGGTGGCTATGCAGTGTCGAGGTGGACTCTGAACAGGTGAGTCTTGAGTCTTTTTCGGAAGATAGTGAGCGACTCTGAGGTCCTGAGAGCGGCAGGGAGCTCGTTCCACCACTGAGATCCCAAAACCGAGAAAAGTTGTGACTTTGCTGAACGGCCTGTGTGTGTGTTTGAGTATGTGTACGAGTATCTGCAGTGCACACCTGTGTATTTGTATGTGTGTGTGTTTGTGTGTGTTTGTGTGTGTG
>NC_044058.1:15800889-15803389 GCF_902167405.1 Gadus morhua
CCACCATGTGCCCTACGACGCATCAGTCTGTCTCTACAGGGCTCATGCCCACATCCATTAACATCAGCAGTGCCCTCCTCGCCTTATCCAATAGGCTCTGTTCGTGCCCATCTTAAATCAATACCATGTAGTTGTTGACCATCTGTTGTTGAACAAACACACGCAGTGCTAATGGTTTCTCTGCGTAGCATCACTTTTGACTCGTGAATTGCGGGGATGATTCTCCACACCGGTCGTACTGGGGAATAACAGAGTGATCAGGAATAACGGGATTTGCGTCGTCTGCCATATGTTTCTCATGAAGTGAAATCTGGAGGAATGCTGGGCTTTGGTGAGAAGTTGCTGTGATTTGTGAGGTGTGTGTGGTGGAGAGAGGTTTTCGGGGGGGATAGGGGGGCTGATAGTGCAGGAGGATAGTGCAGGAACGGAGACTTGCCTCTTTCCGCAGAGCATAACTGGGACGCTCCCCAGTTGCATACCTATGGCGGGTCCTCCCTCGTTTGATTTCACACACACACACACACACACACACACACACACACACACACACACACACACACACACACACACACACACACGCACACACACACACACACAAACACACACATACACACACACACACACACACACACACACACACACACACACACACGCGCACACACACACACGAACACACACACACACACACACACACACGTACACACACACACACACACGTCATACACAGACATGCACGCACACACACACACACACACACACACACACACACACACACACACACACACACACTAACACACGCAAACACACACTGACACACGCACACACACACGTATACACACAGTAACACAAACAATCACACACTGACCCACGCACACACACGAACACACACACACACACACTCATACGCTGAGGCATGCATGTCGCACACACACAAATACACACACACACAGGTTCACTTGCTCAAGAATAGATAGACACACACATGCTCATGTACACACAGTTACACCCAGACAAACACGCATGCTCAGGCCCCTACACATAAACATGCTCATGTACAGATTCAAACACTTATATGCACCATATGCAATGGCACCTACACACAAATAAATGCAAATGAACACACACACTCTCGTATACATAGACACATGTACACAAACATGCTATGGGACCTACACACACACACACACCCACACCGACACACCCACACACACTCACACACACATACACACACAGAATGTCTGTATGTGTGAGCGCCTGCGTTGCACATGGTCTCGTCGACTAAAGAGTGTGTAAAGTGTACGGCTGAAGACATGTGTGTTTCCCAGGCATCGCGGCCAAGCCCCGTCCCAACAGTGCAGCCCCTGACACATGGGTCCCAGCCCAGGCTTGAGCTCATATAGGATGAGGCAATGCAGGTCCCCGGGAAGGTTGCAAAAAGCAGACCGCTGTAGTCATGGTGAGGGGCTATTATCTGACCTTATCTCTCTGTCTTCTTTCTCTATGTCTCTTTCTCTCTCTCTCTCTCTCTCTCTCTCTCTCTCTCTCTCTCTCTCTCTCTCTCTCGCTCTCTCTCTCCCTCTCTCTCTTTCTCTCTGTCTGTCTGTCTGTCTGTCTGTCTGTCTGTCTGTCTGTCTGTCTGTCTGTCTGTCTGTCTCTCTCACACACTTCCGACACTCTCTGAGTTCTCCTCTCTTATCATCTGTTTTATTGTATTTCCTCAGTTTATTCATTTATTGAGTTGTATTTCTTTCTTTGTATTTCATGGAGCAGGGTTATATATTTGTATTCAAATAGGTATACAAACAGAGGAAGATACAAGAAAAAAAACATAAATAAATAACTTCTTTCGAGCTGGCGTAAATCATGAAAAAATGTTTTTGTGGCTTAATTTACAAATTGAGTAACCAAGATCTGTCAGCAGATGTTTATGTTGTCTGTTGTAATATCATCTGCAGCATAAGCTGTGTCTCATAAAACATGCAATTGTGATAGCTGCAATAAACTGTGATTAAGTTATGCTTAATAATATAGAAAGGTTCCCTTTATACAGAGTTAATATAGTATAGGCCTACTATGGAGTTTATAGAACAAGAGGTCATAGTTTCTGTAAGTCTTGGATCTCGAAGCAAGGGAACAGACTTCACTGAGAATGCAGCATGGAAACAATAATAACAGACAACAACGTACAGGAGGGGGGGAAACTAAAAGAACACAGGTAGAATCATTACTCATCACACTGGATAGCAAACTGCACATTGAGAAAGAGACAGGGAAAACATCCAATTATGATTGTTTAATTAGTATCTTACATTTGACTTACCAAAATAATTTCATAAATAGAAGATAGAATGCCCAATTTCAGATAGTGACCCCATGTTATTCGCCACCTTTATCTCTGAATGTTACACACTTTGAGTTTATATATGCAAATACAGGTCAATTGATGCATTTCTGGATATCTTCAGTCTGCAACACTGCAAGGATATACACTTACTTCTCT
>NC_044058.1:15805889-15810889 GCF_902167405.1 Gadus morhua
AGGCTGCCTTAGAGAAGGGCTGGTAGTGGGGGGGGGGGGACCATATGAATGCGGGTTGGTGTTTGACGTATGGCTAGCCTACTTTTCACTATTATTTCTCAGAGGGACAGTTCCCTTCCCTGCTGTGGCGAGCTGCCTCCTCTCTGTTTGCTCAGCGGAGTGGTTCCATATGCTACGTGGACGCATCGGCTACGGCATCTGCTCCTTAGCGTGCTCTCGCGCCGCCGAGAGGGAGACCTCAGACGTAACCACGGCACTTTGCGTCAAGATCTCGCGCCTGGAGACGCGCGGCTAAAAAAGATTATTCAACGTCTTGTGTTTATTTTGGATGTAGCGACCTAAATGTTAGTGCTGGCTCGCGGATTGGCTGCAGCGTTGATGGGATGCTTCGAGAGAGTATAGCTCATGAGGTGTAGCGAGCTAAGTTGACAGCTTTATTGAGATCGTTTAATAGCGAAACGTATGGTTCAGGAAGGATGTTTTGATTTTGGGTCTTCATGCACAAAAATTCAACGCAGGCCGACAGAGATTTGGACTTTAAAGTCACCGGTGCAATACAGGAAAAGAAGTCTTGGCTGGGTCGCCTTGTTAGACCCCAAATAATCATCTGTGGGGTTATATTTCCATTAATAATGGTGCAACAAGTTCACATTTTTAACATTTGAAGAGTATGGCAGCTGCGTGTTTCGGCCACAACGTCGAGACGGACAATAAAACAGCCTCCAGCGATTTCAATATTGTGTTTGGAACGCCAAGCAGAACCGTTGGCCAAGTGCAAGGGAGATGCCGGCCTCCAACTAAATATCTAATCAGCGGTTTGTTTTAGCAAGCCTGTTGAACGGCTGTTTAAATTGTTACTTTGCTCCGAGTATGTTCAGTAAGGAATGGAAAGCCATAGCTATTTTTGTGGATACACTGTTACAGTGACTGAGCCAATAGCACATGAATTGGTTTCAGCTTTAACTTTTTTGGCAAATGGATACACTAGTTTTTCCAACATAGCCATGTGTTTTCCTCAAACTCGATACACATTTGTGTGGAGTGATGTGTGCGGACTCTTGCCATGCTTGTAAGACAAATTATTAAAATGTATCACATTTTCACCCGCCCTCGTATTATTGTGTTGTAAGGTTTGATAAATAGGCAATAAAATGAAAACGAACACCACATTTGTTAAAGTAGTGACTGATCACACCCATAAACAGATGCATGCAAATATACATGTCGGACAGAGGCAAACACAAGCATACGCACGCGTGAACACACACACACACACACGCACACACACACACACACACACACACACACACACACACACACACACACACACACACACACACACACACACACACACACACACACACACACACGCACGTACGCATGCAGGCACGCAGGCAGGCACGTACACACACACACACACACACACACACACACACACACACACACACACACACACACACACACACACACACACACACACACACACACACACACACACACACACACACAAAAAATTAGGAAAAAGAGGGAAGAACAACGACCCAAACAGACCCAAATCGAATGCCTCTGTATATCCAGGGCACACACAAACACCTGGCTAATCAGGAGAATGTGTTTGTGTGCCAATCCCTCATGTGTCTCACCTGGACATCATACCAAACTGATGCCTTTGTGATCCCTTTTAGACTTGTGTTCCCTGTCCTTCCTCTGGGTCCTAATACCATTGTATTGTTGCTAACGGCCCTCATGAACGGCTGGCGAACAGGCTATAAATCGATATGTAGGCGATGAGCCGCGAACACCAAATACATTCACTTGGTTGACCTCTGCACTTTCTTTCTTTTCTTTTTTTTGCTTCTGTTGAGATAGACACGGCCGCCGAACGTACTGCAGGCCACCGGACTGGTTTCACCAGTCTATAATGCTGTTCCTATTCTGCGTTGTATGGTATCCCTTGACAGGAGGTTTGTCCGGGATTTCATGGAGGAATTTTCCCATCAGAATTTTGAACATGTATAGCTGTGTTGCTGAGGTCACGGAGTGGGGGAGAATGTTCCATAGTTTCCCAGCATGGACAGCAAAGGAGGAGTCATATAGGCTCACAGCGGACAGAGGAGCATGCTTGTTGAAGGCGGGAATTTTGACCTTCTTTCCAAGCCGCATATTGTCGGTGAGGATCTTCCAGACATGAATGATCATATATATCTCTCTTCTGCGCTGCAGGGATAGAAGGTTCAGCGCAGAGAGTCTCTCCCAGTAGTCAAGGTCCCCTGTTCCAGCGATGCGCCGGGTGAAGTTGCGCTGGACATCCTCGATTGCCTGGATGTCTGACACCTTTACAGGGTTCCAAAGGGGGCAGCAGTATTCTACCCTGCTTCGGATTAGTGACTTGTAAAGTTGAAGAATGACAGGTTTGGAGCGGTCTTTGAAGACTCCAAGAACCCATGAAGCAGTCTTTATAGCACCAGCCACCATCTTGTTGATGCGAGGGGTCCATTTATAGTCGGATGACAGTTCTACACCGAGATCTCTTGCAGACTTTTGGGGTTTAAGGATGTGCCCACTTGGTGTGGCGTACTCTGAGAGATGTGATGTAAAGGGAAGCTCGTCAAGCATGGTCGATTTGTTTGTCCTGTACCGAAGCAACATGAACTTGTCCTGGTGTAGCACCATGTTGTTCTTCTTGGACCATTCAATTATGCTGTCAAGGTCTTCTTGGACAATCTCTGCGTCCTCGGAGATGTCGATTTTTCTCTGGATCTTGGTGTCATCTGCAAAACTACCAGGGTCGCAGTTCTTAACAACTTTGTGGAGGTCGTTGATCTATATGATGAACAGGATCGGTCCTAGTACCGAGCCCTGTGGGACACCGCTGATAACAGGTTTAGGATCGGAGTGGTGACCGTCGACTACCACGCTCTGAGTCCTATTTGAGAGAAAGGCTTTGATCCACTCGTAGAGGTTACCTCGGATGCCGTAGTTGTGAAGCTTCTGCAGTGGGATGTTGTGATCCACCTTGTCGAAGGCTTTGGCAAAGTCGAGGTATATCACATCGGTTTCGAAGCCTTCGTTGAGGTTGCGAAGGATGCTGTCGTAGTGCTGTAGGAGTTGGGTCAGACAGCTGCGTCCCTTCCGGAAGCCATGTTGGGTAAGGGATAGCAGTTGGTTGCTCTCTAGAAATTCAACCAACTGGGTCCTAATCACACGCTCAAATATCTTTGTGACATGTTGTGGATGTGAGGGAGATCGGCCTATAGTTGGCTGGGTCAGTTATATTTCCCTTCTTGTAGATCGGGGTAATATAATGTGCTTTGAGGTCCTGGGGGATTTCTCCAGTATTCATTGACCATTTCCAGAGTATGGTCAAGGGAACACTGATCTCATGCTTGCAGCTCTTGAGGGTCTTTGCCGGGATATCTTCATGTCCTGTGGCAGCGTAGTTGTCGAGCTCATCAATCGCTAGCTCAATGTCTTCTTTGGTGAAGTTGATGTCAGCAATGGTTGCACCTGGTTCACCTTGAGGGGTTATCATGGTTTGTTCGATGTCCGGCGAGTCTGGGTCACTGAAGGCAGAGTAAAACTGCTCCTGGAGGATGTTTGCCATATCTTGTGGTCGATGACGCAGAGTATTGGAACTGTCCTTCAGCGGCCCAATATTACTCTTTGCTTTCGCAAACCGCTTAGCAAAGCTAAAACACTAAAACACAGCACAGCACGTAGTTTCACTGCACAAGGTGGTGGTGCTGCTAGTGGTGGTGGTGGGTGAGGTGGCCGTGGGGGTGTCTGTAGTGATGGTGGTGGTGGTGATGGTGGTGGTGGTGGTGGTGGTGGTGGTGGTGGTGTATGTAGCGGCGGTGGTGGTGGTGTTGGAGGTGGTGGAAGTTGAGGTGGAGGGTTGTTGCTGTTCAACCTTGTTTCACACCAGCTGCTCAATATGGGGAGGGTCACAGTTCAGCCCTGTTGCAGACTTTATGTACCTCAGGTGTTGTTCAATCCCCTACGACATGCCCACGAACAATCCCCCAATCACCCCCAGCATCACCCTCCTGTTCTCCAACCTCCTGCATACATGACATGGGTCGGCCTGACTTTGACCAGATCCCACTGCATAAATAATACAGTGTGTTTTTAGCACAGGGGGAGTGAGAGAAAGAGAGAGGGATGGAGAGAGAGAGAGAGGGCGAGCTGATAGAGAGAGAGAAGGAGAGGGAGAAAAAAAGACAGGGAGAAGAGAGGGGGAGAGAGAGAGAGAGAGGGATAGAGAGAGAGAGAAAGAAGGGAAAGAGAAAAAGAGAGAGAGAGAGAGAGAGAGGGAGAAGCGAAAGAGAAGGAGTGAGAGAGGGAGGCCGGCAAGATGACCACTCTAGTGTTTAACTTTACACAAACATTATTGTTGAAAGTGAAGCCTGGTACAGAACGCAGGAGTGTGTGCCTATGAAAGAAAAAGGCCCACCCGTGCGCTCTGACACCCTGTAATTGTGCGATGGAGTCCATTCGTCACGGTCACTGAGGTATCCTTCAGGCGCTGTAAATGACCCGAGCACACGGTACCTCTTTTATAGACTGTGAATGTATCAACGCTGCCGTGGGCGGTGCACAGTGGACGGTAAACATGCTTTCAACTCCTGTGTCAGACCTGTCAATCAAACCTGTGATTGGCTGAGCTGTGTTTTCATCAGCTGACAAAACGAGCTCATAGGAGACAGGGTTCCTTCCATCTTAGAGACAGAGAATACAGAAAGGAAAATGTATGATTATAAGGATGTGATAATCGTAGTCTTATTGTTCATTTAATTCATCATGTCATTGTATTAATGGTGATTTAATGTGATGCAGGTAAACCAAACAATATTAATTGTGATTTACTGTGATGTGTGTCAAACAACCTGTATTTATTCTGATTTATTGAACTGTGTTTAAACCAACCTGTATTTGATGTGATTAACTGCGATGTTAATCAAAACGTGTGTTAACTAAAGTCTAATTATCGGGATTATGTT
>NC_044058.1:15823389-15825889 GCF_902167405.1 Gadus morhua
TCGTGTCAAACATAAATTATGTCCTTGTTAATCCAACTGTGTGTTTTTAACTCGCTTCTGCTGTGCAATTTTTAACAAGGAGAATATGACATCAATGAATAAAGAAATACCACACAGTAATGGCAGGGTAAGGGATTCATTCATACAGCTGCAAAACACACTAAACCGTCCCTAACTGGTCAATGGTTAACTTGTTTTACCAGCAGCACGATTGAATCCTGTGATGGACCTGAGACACATATTAGGTTTGTATAGAATATACAGGACCACTTGCTCTGATGTGTCATGTGTTAAACATAAGAAGTGAAGGACCATAGTCCCTAAATTCTTATTTAGGGACTATGCACCTCAATATACGTCAGAGTTGCTCTGCATTCATGCTCCAGCTAGAGTACCTAGGTGCAGACTAAAAACAAAAGGTGACAGAGCCTTCGCTGTGGCTGCTCCCAATCTCTGGAACAGTCTTCCCCTGAGTCTGAGAACTGCCCAGTCCATTCACGAGTTTAAAACGCTACTAAAGACTCACTATTATGCATTGGCCTTTAACACAAATTAACCTTTATTTTGCTTTTATTTGTTGCTGTTGTTGTGTATCTTAGGCCTATTTGTTGTTTTGCATTGGTCAACTTTGGTCAACTATTGTTGTTTTTAAATGTGCTATATAAATAAACTTGA
The DNA here is from genome assembly GCF_902167405.1 of Gadus morhua. Lineage (NCBI taxonomy): Eukaryota > Metazoa > Chordata > Actinopteri > Gadiformes > Gadidae > Gadus > Gadus morhua. Next base: position 15,824,065 of record NC_044058.1, read on the forward strand.
CATTACATGACTTGACTTAATCTTCTCTGGTCTGCGAGGTTTGTGTTGTTCTGGGACATCAACAGGTTTTAAATTAGCTTTGGTATTTCTTTCGCCCGATGATTGGGGACGATAGGGTTCAATGGAACACACATAGACAGACACACAGACCTGTGTGTACGCAAACACACACACACGCATGTACGCACACAAAACACACCAACACTCACACGCACACTGACCTACAGATGTGTGCCCACACATAAACGCACACACGCACGCACACGTATACACACTTGAACACACACGCACACACACCTACAGATATGTGCACACACAAACAGACACGCACACACAAAAACACACCAGCCCACACACACACACACACACACACACACACACACACACACACACACACACACACACACACACACACACACACACACACACACACACACACACACACACACACACACACACACACACACTAGCACATATACCCACTCATACCTCTAGCTGCGGTAATTTATCATTTGACAACAAAATACATCAGTTAAATTCAGCAGTGAACACAAACCTGGGAGGAAAGGGGAATTGGATTATGTTACACACAAGGAGGGCAGCCGTGAGCGATTCAAACAATAATAAGCATCATTTTTTTTTCTCTAATGAAAAATACTTCCCACCAGTTTTAGACAGGAGGAATAAACAACTTGGAGAGAAACGTCAGTAGGCCCTCGCAAAGAGTGGTCAGCTGGGCGAGTGTGTGTTCATGTGTGTGTGTGTGTGTATGTGTGAGTGAGTACATTTACGTGTGTGTTTGTGTGTGTGCACCTCGTTGCCCAAGGCCAATTTTTTTCTTTTTTTTCTAACGCCAAACAGGGTCTTTGAGACAGTCTCGTAAATATCATATCCCAGGGGATTTGTATGTTTTACTTAATTGAGTGTAAAGTGTGCAAACGTCCTACATGAACAGAAACAACAAGCAGGTAATGAATCAAGTGCAGAGAAGGAGAAGTTGGGTGGGGAACTCCAGGTGAGACATACCATAATAGTCTTATATTGATGTCACTTCCCCTGCATGAAGTGCTTCAGTTGGGCATTGAGTTCCTTGTCCTTCCCACAGCATCATTCAGGGAAATGATAAGTGGTTCAAGTATATAAAATAGGTTAAAAGTGGTGAGAGAGAGAGCGGGAACTAGAGAGAGAGCGATAGGGCGAGAGAAAGATCGAGCGCAAGAACGAGAGCGAGGAGCGATATATTCCGAACGAGAGAGAGAGAGAAAGAGAGGGAGAGATAGATCGAGAACGAAAGATAAAGGGAAAGATGAAGAGAGAGAGAGAGAGAGAGAGAGAGAGAGAGAGAGAGAGAGAGAGGCCCACATTGTCCCCTCTTGTGAGGCTGTGTGAGGCTCCCTGCTCTCTTTCTCAGCCAGCCATTTATTATCCAATCAGCCGGGGCCCTTGAAGCGGCGGGGCCGCACTCAGCGGACCCCGACCCGTGGGGCTGACGGAGCACCCAACAGACACGCACAGGATAGCTCTCGGCGGCCGAGACCTTGGCCGTAATGCGTTCCACTCCCCCGCCATCGTTTATTTAGGTCCATCGTCGGGTCCGATTTATAGCGTTGTGCGGTCAGGATTGAGTGGGTATGTCTCTGGTGCTGCTTTTAATGTCCGGAACGCAGATGGCTTGTTGTTTTTATTCTGTGTGTGTTTGTGTGTGTGCTTTTCCCCGCCTGTTATTGTTTCAGTGTTACAGTCTGTGAAAATGTAATGTGGTTGCAATCATTAACATAAGTGTTGAACAGCTTTTGAAGCGCTTTTACTTCAGGTTGAACACAGG
>NC_044058.1:15830889-15840889 GCF_902167405.1 Gadus morhua
GAAGCACAGACGGCTACGATGGTTCAATCACCAAGCCCGCTATTTGTCCGTTAATGACGGTGCCACATGTGAATTCACTGTAAGTGGATAAAAGCGTCCGCTGAACTAACCAAACAGTAACACAGTGTAAAAGTCCACTCGCAACACTAGCGGTTTGTCAGTAAGCCTCCCTCGCATGACACGCATTCATGGTGACACAACAGGCTGACTTCCTGTCTCTGATCTGATGGCAAGCTGTTAGCTTAATGAGATGCATGCCAGCGCTGAAGGCTTTGTGAGACAGATTGGCCCTCCTGCTAACCCGGGGCCCGCCGCGGTCGGCTGGCTGGAGCTTTCACCCTCCAGGCGAAGCTGATTTAGCAACCTGACTCTGTTTGCATAATTCAACTGGCCACAGTTAGCACCTCCTTCTCCTCTCTCTTCTGGAGCTATTTTCACAGACATATCGTACTTTTGAAGAAATAATACAACACACATAAGAGACGCATCTGACAGTAAGAAGAGTTGTTGTTTTTGGAGTGGTGGAAAATGTGTGTGTGTGTGTGTGTGTGTGTGTGTGTGTGTGTGTGTGTGTGTGTGTGTGTGTGTGTGTGTGTGTGTGTGTGTGTGTGTGTGTGTGTGTGTGTGTGTCTGTATGCGTGAAAAGTGAAAGAAGTGTTTTATGAATACATTTTGGTGGAGCATTAAGAGAATTCACATTCAGCGTTACGCGATGCAGAATGTGAACATGTTTTAACAGTTTTCATTTTTCGCACAATTTCAGATATTCATTTCCATATAAATGGTAATTGTTTTGAAATGGCTTTATAGATTTCTTTAATGTGACATGGTTTCAAATGATTTGAACTGTGTACATTATTCAAATAATATTTTAATAACTTTATTCCTGAATGTCAATATCTAACATTAACAACCATTTTGATGGCCATGACTATCAGCCCTCCTTTAACTCTATGTTTTCTAAAACATGGCACTACAAACATAAATTATTGAAGAGATTCAAGCTATTTAAGAGGAGGAGGGGATACGCTTTATCAATCGGTCTCCATAGTTCACACTGATAGCAATCCGTGGCATTGATAGATATCACACTACAGTTATCTCCCCATCGCCTCTCCTCCATCTGTATACTACTACCACATACTACTACTATTGGCCGCGCCGGATATGCGTGAGACTTTGCAACATTTGTTTCTGTTTTTCTGTTCACTACACAATTGCCCACGGTCCATCCGTGGTTGGTATCGAAGGCACACATCGCAGTAAATCGCTCGTTAAGATAAAAGCTGTTTGAACAACCATAAAGGCCAGCGATAGAGATACAACATACTCCGCTTTATGGGGACTTTAAGTATCATGGGGATTGTTACCCCTTTGTCCACCCTTGTGTAGCATTGCAACGAAGGAACGTAATGGAAACGTTTCCACGTTCCTATTGAGCAGTTGTTCTTGAGTTAATTTGTTCCCTGAACTCTCTTTCTCTCTCTCAGGTTCAGACAGGGACTCACGTTGAGACAAATGTCTTTTGGTAATGGCTTTCATTTGTTTCAGATCGATAATGGCCGTTGTTAGCCTTTGATAGCGTGATATCAGAGAGAAACGCTTGCAGCTACACAAACAAGACAGAGAGAGAGAAAGAGAGAGAGAGCGAGAGTGAGAGAGTAGAGTTAACATTATTTCAGGTTGAGGCGGATGTGTCCTTGTTGCTTGCGCTTGAAAAAAAAGGGAATTCCCTGTGAGATGTTGAACCTCGAATTCTGAATCGCATGGCCACAACTCAACGCAAACATTTTGTCTGTCAACGAACATGAGTGTATGATTAGCCCCCCAATCACATCCAGTTGAAATCTCTGCGTCAAGAGCTTGGCCTTGATGGAGGAAACACTAATGGTGAAATGAGGGACATTATGTTGGGGATAACATACATACTAACACCCCCGTAGATAAAAACATCTGTGAACCTCGCTTTGAAAAGCAACCTCCCTTATTCCACCAGAGCTCTTTTGATAATTATAAATTATTACAAGCCGGCATACTGTTAGCATCTCTAATTTGACAGAATGGTAATTGATCACAGGTGTACTGCGGGGAGCGTTATGCATTAGTCTTTTTCTTCCCTTTTATTTCCCTCAGCAGGGAAGCGAGGTCATCCTCCAGAAACCAGGTTGGAGAGCTTCCCCTCTATGATGTGTTCATGTCCCCCTCATCCTGGGAGGAGAGGAGGAGGAAGAGGGGAGGAGGAGGAAGACATGAGGGGGAGGGCAAGAGGAGGAGGATGAGGGGAACGAGGGTAAAGACAACAGTAGGAGTAGGACACGAGGAGGAGGGAGAGGGGTGAATGAGCACAGAAGGAGGGGGGAAAGAAGAGGGCAGGAGGAGGAAGACAGGAGGACGTAGACAGGAGGAGGGCAGATGGAGGGGGGCAGGAGGAAGAGGAGGAGGGCAGGGGACAGAGGGCAGGAGGAGGAGGGGAGGAGGGGGACAGGAGAAGAGGAGGAGGTCAGGAGGAGGAGGAGTAGATGAGCAGGAGGAGGAGGGCAGAAGGGGGAGGGCAAAAAGGACTCCACTAGGCCGCGCTGGCTGTCCAGCTGGGATGTGGCCAGACAAGCAACATTCCTCTAGTTGCTCTGGTCACCCGGGGTGTGTGAACCTGTTAGTGCACTCACACATGCACACGCACACATCCAGGCATGCACATGCCCACACACAAACACACACACACACACACACACACACACACACACACACACACACACACACACACACACACACACACACACACACACACACACACACACACACACACACACACACACACACACATAAACACACATAAGCAAAAAAACACAGGTTGTGTGAACCTGTAACGCACTAACACACACACACACACACACACACACACACACACACACACACACACACACACACACACACACACACACACACACACACACACAAACACACACACGCACACACACACACACACACACACACACACACACACACGCACACACACACACACACACACACACACACACACACACGCACACACACACACACACACACACACACACACACACACACACACACACATACTTCCCCTTTAGCGGAGCCTCAACAGAGTCCTTGGGGCCAAAACGTTTTGGGAATGGTTGGAGACCGGGGGATATTGGATTAGATCACGGCCGAGGGAATATCTTTCACTGGCCCAATGCTCTATCTTCTCCGTCAATGAGATTAATGATCCTAAACAGACCAAAACATATTCACGAAATATGCCTTTTTAGAGCTCTCACTCTGCTGGCTGTCTTTAGCACAGTGCGATGCTGCGCAGTGCTGTAGGCTCTGCCTCCTCCCTGGCTCACAGCCTCCCTGCCTCCCATCCTCCCTGCCTCTGCCTCCTTCCTGCCCCCCTTTGACCAGCCTACCAGCCTCCTTTCCTCTCAGCCCCAGGCCTCCACCCCCTCCCTAACTCACAGCCTCACTGCCCCACAGCCACCCTGCCTTCCTACCTTCCAGTGTCAGCCTCCTCCCTGCCTCCCATCCTCCCTTCCCCCCCGGCCTCCCCCCTGCCTCCCTTACTCACAGCATCCCTTTATTCCATCCTCGCTGCCTGTGCCTCCCCCCTGCCCTTCCCCCTCCTATCCTCCCTGCCTCACAGCCTCCCTTCCTCCGCCTCCCCTCTGCCTTTCGGCCTCCCAGTCTTACTGCCTCACAGCACCGGCCTCTGATTGATTGTGAAGCTTACAATTTGCAAAAACGTTAGTGTTTTTTCCAGATGAGTTTTGCGTTGCCGTGCAGGGAGGGAAACAGGGTGGTGGCCGGGAGGGGGGAAGGGGGGGGGGGGGGGGGATCGGGGGGTTAATGGGCAAATGCTAGTGAGATGAATGTGTATCCACGCTGGCCGGGTGTATGAGGTAACCACAAGCAGCCCCCTCCCTGGAACACATTTGAAGCAATTTATGTACAACTAAATCGATGGTAAGTATTTCCAGTTTACCGTTTAATTGCCGTCAGCTGGAACATGTTGCATTTTGACACAGCAGTGCAAGACTCACAGCTCATGCCCAAACACACAAGCACACACGCACGCACACACACAGACACAAACACTAGGCACACGCATATATACACATATAGACACACAAGGCATACATGTAGAACTGCAAAACAATACACACACATGCATGGATGCACAGGCACACACATTTAATTCTTTATTTGAATCCACCAATCACATTACAAGAGACAAGATTCAAATATTCCACACACACACACGCACACACACACACACACACACACACACACACACACACACACACACACACACACACACACACACACACACACACCACACACAGATACACCACACACGCAAACCCCATACACCACACACCCAAACACACACACACACACAAACACACGCACACACACACACACACACACACACACACACGCACACACACACACACGCACACACGCACACACACACACACACACACACACACACACACACACACACACACACACACACACACACACACACACACACACACACACACACACAAACACACACACACAGAGGGCAGGTTAAAGGCACAGCAGGTGTGTGTATGCTGCCCTGCTCCAATTGGTTGCAGAGCCGTGACTCCAGGGGTCCCACACCACCTCACTCTTTCCATCAGTTCAGCTTTCCTCATTTAACCCAGTGTCACCTTTCAGCAACGTCTAATGAGACACCACTAACGTCCCCAATGTCACTGTGTGTGTATTTGTTTGTGTAAGTGTTTGTGTGTGTACTTTTGTGCTTTTGTGTGTTTGCACACAGATGCATGCAAGCATGCATTTCTGCGTATATGTGTGTGCATGTGTTAGTGTGCATGTGTGTGCGTGTGTCTGTGTGTTAGTGTGTGTGCGCATGTGCATTTGTGTGTGTATGCTTGTCCGCTGGTTGAACTGTGTGTGCAGACATTTCCCCCGAAAGCACAATGCACAATATCAAATCATTAGACACTTTTGCTAAAGAGTCAAATTCAATCCAGTCGGCGGTTGTGATTGGTTAAAGAGATGCATTGCCCCTAGCCTCTGAAGAAGGGTATCTATTACAGCCACCACCGAAAGAAATGTTCTTTTAATTAGCCACATTCATCTTTTTCCCGTGTTTTGACAGGAACTCCAACATAAACATCACAAGGCAGGTAGGGGGCAGACAAACAAACAGAACAATCATTTTTAGGTCTGACAGAACCACTTGAAACAATAAGCACTGTGGTCCAGAGTGTGGTTCGTCATCCTCCCCCCCCCTCCCACTCCCCAGACCCCAGTCAGCCCCCACCCATCCCTAACTTTGCTCCACAGCACCTGCGATGTGGAGCTTCTAAACTGGAAACCTTATGGCAAACAGTATATATGCATACAATATTGCTTTCAGAGTGATCGATACATTTTGGTCATTGTCCTCGGGTTGCGTTTGAACATGTGGGTGTGTGTGTGTGTGTGTGTGTGTGTGTGTGTGTGTGTGTGTGTGTGTGTGTGTGTGTGTGTGTGTGTGTGTGTGTGTGTGTGTGTGTGTGTGTGCGTGCATGTATGTGTTGTTTGTGTGTGTTATTCTGGATAGTGTTCAGAGCATGCAGCTCTGTGGTCAGGACAGCTGATCCTGGCCAGGTCGAGATCAGCTGTCGGGGGGGTTGGGGGGTACGGGGGTGGGACGGGGGGGGGGTCGGGGGGGACGGGGGGGGTGCAGGCGTGTTTTGTTGTGGTCTGGGCATGGCGACACAACATTAACATGCTCGCTGAGAGGAGGGAGAGGGTGTGGAGCGAGAGGGAGTGAGTGTGAGGGGAGTACATGCTCCCAAAACGTACCTTTTGAAGCCCCCCCCCCCCTTCCCCAAATCGAGTTCATTGTCACAGGACTCGGCTGCTGGCCATTTGGCCACAGTCTCCTCTCGAATCTCTAAATATATACACACACATGTCTGAAAAATGACGGGTGTGAACTTTATTGGCAGCAGAACCACATGTGGATATTTCTCCTCCACCTGGAGCCGGGGGGGGGGGGGGGGCAGCGTGGCGGGCCGGCCCGGTTCAGCGTGGTGGAGCTGGGACCGCTGGGGGGACCGCTGGGACTGGGGGGCATGGCAGGCAGGGAAGGCACACGCATACGACGTGTTACACCAACGTGTTTCACAACAAACACTCACCGCGGGCCACTTATTACCATCAGCCAGCTTGTGTGTGTGTGTGTGTGTGTGTGTGTGTGTGTGTGTGTGTGTGTGTGTGTGTGTGTGTGTGTGTGTGTGTGTGTGTGTGCCCATGTGTGTAGGCCGTGCGTTCCCTTTACAATGTACAGGTGGTGGCTCGGTGAGGGAGGAGAGCCCACGGCGCGGCGGGTCTGCCTGCATCGCCCCGATGCTGTAATGGGAACTGCCAGCTGTGGGGCCTAATTACCGCCCCCAGCTCCGGCTCTGTTTTTCTTCTGGGACACGAGGCCCTGAACTGATGTGTAAAGTCCAGTGTTTTTAAAGTGAGAGAGAGAGAACCTCCATTTAAACATTTAAAGTGCCCTCACCCCCCCCCCCCCCCCTCGACGGATGCCGTTCCATCCAGGGAGACGTTTTACTTTCGTTGTGCGTAACCCTGTTTCTCGATGTCTTTTCTTCCCCATCGTTCTCTAGTTGACTCTACACGGGACGGTTCCCTAAATCCCTCACACGCTTCAACTTCTGTCCAACCCGAAATCGCATTAGCACCACCTCTCACTCATGTCATGCTCTTACACAACGGAGACGGATAACTCACTCAGACTACGGGTTGATGTGTCATGCTACGGTACGTCTGGACGGTAATGCCGTCGATACGCACAATCTGCCAGGACATGGCTTCATTTTTTTTTTTTTTTATGTTTTAGGATTTTTATTTTGGGGTATCCAAGGAGACGGGTAAATCCGAATTCCGATGGCGGAACAAATCCCGGCAGCCTTGAACTTCACGCACAGAGGCTGTTCTGCCTTCAGTTGCGGGGATTCGAGTTGCAAGAAGAGTCGAACAATCTGGCGCGGTGTGAGTGTGTTTTCTCTGCAATCGCATTATTTTGCTCTTATGATCGCGCCAAACGTTTTTTCCTCAAAAATTATGTTGCCCAATAGCTGGTCCTAGCCGGTGGTGTAGCCCGTCCTCTAGCGCTGGTGGTGGGTGGTGTAGCCGGTCCTCTAGCGCTGGTGGTGGGTGGTGTAGCCGGTCCTCTAGCGCTGGTGGTGGGTGGTGTAGCCGGTCCTCTAGCGCTGGTGGTGGGTGGTGTAGCCGGTCCTCTAGCGCTGGTGGTGGGTGGTGTAGCCGGTCCTCTAGCGCTGGTGGTGGGTGGTGTAGCTGGTCCTCTAATGCATAGTGCTGGTGGTGGGTGGTGTAGCTGGTCCTCTGATGCATAGTGCTGGTGGTGGGTGGTGTAGCCGGTCCTCTAATGCATAGCGCTGATGGTGGGTGGTGTAGCCGGTCCTCTAGTGCATTGTGCTTGTTGGTGGGTGGTGTAGCCGGTCCTGTAATACATTATGTTTGGTTGTGGCTGGAGTAATTCAGCTGGTAGTTTAATGCATTGTATTTTGTGGTGGGAAGTGTAGTCGTGCTGGTAGTGTAATGCATCGTCCTTTCTGGTAGGTGGTGTAGTTGTGATTGTAGTGTAATGCAATGTCCTTTGTCTAGGGTGGTATAGTTGTGATGGTAGTGTCATGCAGTGTCCTTTGTCTAGGGTGGTGTAGTTGTGATGGTAGTGTAATGCAGTGTCCTTTGTCTAGGGTGGTGTAGTTGTGATTGTAGTGTAATGCAGTGTCCTTTGTATCGGGTGGTGTAGCTGTGATGGTAGTGTAATGCATTGTCCTTTGCGGTGGGCGGTGTACTTGTGACGGTACTGTAATGTGTTGTGCTGGGAGGTGGGTGGTTTAGCTGTTCCTTGTCGGTGCTTGGTGGAGGGTGTTGTAGTGGTGCTGGTAGTTTAATGGCGTGTGCTGTGTGGTGGGTGATGTAGCTGTTCATTCGTTGTGCTTGGCTGCCTCTTCTGAAACATCTCACTAATGGCATTAATGCGCAGTGTACTGTCATCTTGGGCTGTGCCAGTGGAGGGGGAGGGTGACTGAGGTGAGTGGGGGGCTGGGGGGAGGTGGGGGGAGAGGGGGGCCCAGACATGTGGGATGGAGCGGGGGGGGGGGAGTTTGGAGGTGTAGGTGGGGGACTGGAGATGGGTGGTGGAGGAGGGAGGATGAGTTGGGAGTAGGAGGTGGGAGGTGGAGTTAGGATGGTGGTAGAGAGTTTGGAGCAGAACTTGAATCTAAGCAGATGGCACTTGTTTTAGTTTGGTTTTTCTGAGCGGCCATCTGGAGTTTACTTCAACTGATGACCTCATCACGCAACACTGGCAACCACGTATTCACACACACTCACACACACACACACACACACACACACACACACACACACACACACACACACACACACACACACACACACACACACACACACACACACACACACACAGACACACACACACACACACACACACACACACACACACACACACACACACACATACACACACGCACGCACACAAACACACACACACACACACCATCTACACTCACAGTTTGGCAACAAGCACTATCATATCATTTAGATGTGCGTGCATGCATGTGTGTGTGTGTGTGTGTGTTTGTGTCTGTGTGCGTGTGTGTATGTGCTATGTTTTGGTGCATGTGGTAGTGTTTTAAGGTGTTCTGTGTGTATTGTGTAAGTGTTGGCCTGCATGAGAGACTGCTTGTAGGGGAGCACATGAAAGTGCTAATTCTGTAGTAGATCATACTTGGAAATCTGAAAGTGGGAAATTGCTGTCCTCCATAAAACATGAACACACACACACACACACACACACACACACACACACACACACACACACACACACACACACACACACACACACACACACACACACACACACACACACAAACATAAACCCCGGCTATTTATCTCGTCAGTCAAGATTTAGAGTGACATAATACTGGCATATTCCAACTCCTCTTGACTACATAAAACGTGAATCATGTGGAGCTCTCCTTGTTCCAGCTCCTCAGTCAGAACCAATCGGTTGACTTAATTTCCTTGGACATGTCTGTTTGTGACACCTGCGCTGGGCGACCTCAGCGGGCTAAACCAATAAATAAAATAAAGAAAGCGCAACGAGCCACCAGGGGATATGTATATATTATTTACATATATATATATACATACATATATATACATATGTGTATATATATATATATATATATATATATATATATATAAAGACTTTTTCTGCTCTCCAAACAAATTACTATGCAAACCGTTCATAGTGTTTATTATAGAAGCAGGTTTGGGGATTTGAGTCTCTTGCGAATTGGAATGGATGTTTGATCCTCTGGCATGGAGGCGTTGTCAAATGAAGACCAACCGGAATGGTTGAACCCAGGTTCGCTAGGGGTCAGGGCTAAATGGGCCTTGCTAGCGAGGTGGTAGAGATAGAAGGAGGAGAACAACATCTAACAGCACGTGTTGGATGCCTCTCTCGTTCGCTGGCGTTTTATAGACTCGCCACAGGGCACAAACAATGCTGCAGGAATCCGTTTGTTGTGGTCAAAGGCTTTTCAGGTTAAACCCAACATTGTTCCACATTATCTGGAGCTCTGCCTCTTTGAGTTTTCTTCACCCCCCCCCCCCTGCACTGCATGGCTGTTTTGCATCGCGTCTTATTTGAAGTGACACACCAAGCATGTCTTTGGTCATCGCTGTGTACGGTTGAATTTGAAGAACGACTAAATATAAAAGAAGCAGGAAAAAAAAGAGAACACATTAAAGTTCCTCTCGACTGAATTCTGAGGCATAACATTTCCACGGTATTTCAGACGTTTCTAACTATAAATCTGAAGCGGGAACGTGCTTTTCAACCTCACGTTTACGTACGCCAAGTCCATCTGAGCGTGTT
>NC_044058.1:15845889-15848389 GCF_902167405.1 Gadus morhua
CCTATTCTCCTAACTGGCTGAAACCAATTGTAGCTAATTTATCTCTAACGGCGCAGTCTTTGAGCGTGTTTATTTTTGGTTGTATTTTCCCTCTATCAGGACAATCGTAACTTAGCCTATGAAGAGAAAATGTGTTCACCATCCTAAAACGTTTTTTTTGCTTTCATGTTGTTTCCCTTCCTTTGAGATTATAAAATAAGAGGTTGTTTTGTTTCTGCTTCATGTTACCTTCAGCTGCGTGTGGGATTGCCACGTTAAACTGCTGCAGACGTAACTTCAATTCTGTCTTGGTTTAGGGGGGGTTGAGAGAGAGATCGACCTGCTCAGCGATACTCTTCAGGCGGTTGAATCCTTACAGCTACAAGTAGAACCGGAACGAACTGAAACTACAACCCACCACTGTACAACTTGTGTCTATCGCAATGCAAGAAAAATAACATGCATGTATTTGAACAGCTGCTGTACACGGTTCTTGGCCAAAATGTGTGCTTGTTATTATGGGTCAACAGGCTTGCTTTAATGAACAGAAGGAAACATACGCTTTGAAGAAGAAGAAAATAACCTGCCTCCTCCACCCCCACCCCTCCGGGGAATCTATCCGAAGACTGTTATGATTTGCCCGGATTCCAGAGCTTGTGCAATGCTAATGTATAACTAAAAGTGATAAACTGTTCCGCCACGGCCAGATGAAAAATAAAAGGCGACGGGAGAGGAGATGTAGATTGCGAGGAGATAAGATAAGATGGCCGAAGACAGCGGCGAACAACGCAATGTTTTTAAACCCAACAAGTGCCATTAGGGAATCGCTTGAGAAAGTGCCACCTCTCCAGAAAGCCCTAATGGTCGACCGGGCTTTCATGTGAGTAATGCTGTTTATATTAGGCCTCCGCTCCTACATTAGTGTCCTTCAAACGTCTACACCCGCACCCAGCTCCGCCATTTCTAAATACTTAACAGGCCTCCTATGTAGACGCTATTATCAGAGGGACCGTGTGCCAAAGGAGAATGTGTGTGAATGTGTGAATGTGTGTGTGTGTGTGTGTGTGTGTGTGTGTGTGTGTGTGTGTGTGTGTGTGTGTGTGTGTGTGTGTTTGTGTGTGTGTGTGTGTGTGTGTTTGCGTGTGTGTCTGTGTGTGTGTGTGTGTTTGTGTGTGTGCGTGTGTGAGTGTGTGTGTGTTTGTGTGTGCGAGTGTGTGTTTGGGGAAAAGGGGGAGTTTAGGGGAGGGGTGGCAGGCGGTTATGATCTTAGCATTTTAGCATAGGAGTCCATGAAGGGCTTCATTAAAGAATGGAAAGTATGTCGATCATTGCTCCAGGCTGGCTCACCTGCACCCTGTATGCCCCTTTATGGCCAGTCTGAGGAGCTGGTGCCTACAACAAACACTGACCTCTACAGGCGTGGCACTGGCTCTGCAAGATGAAGACACACTGGCTCTGCAAGATGAAGACACGCCACTACACTTTAGCACGGCCGAGGCAGGGGAGGAGATGGATAGATTTATAGGGGACATCTATCATAAATTACAATTTATTGACAGATAGGAAGGAAAAAATGACGAGATTTGTTGCATTTATTCCATTGAAGATTGTTTTCAGTGCCATGCCTCTATTAACCGTTTGCCTAAATGTTTGACTAAAATCTTGTTTGGTATCGGAAATACAGCTCTATCTGCCTTTGTCACAGCTGGTTCTCTGGGTTGTTCTTGTGTGTTTCTCCAGAAAGAACAATCAGACAGGGTCAAACACAGCAGTCAGGCATTCTTCCATGATGGCCACCTTCCCAGAGTTTCCGATAACCAGATACGAGCGTGCGTGTCATCAGTCTTAACTTCATAAATGCCTGACACGCAAGCCGGGGAATCAGGAACCCTAAAGAATCCACACGCACGCAAAACAAATTCATTCACAGTCATGTTCCTAATATCCCCTTTCTGCTTTTACATACACCAATACGGGACCTGGTCTTAATGCGAGGCTACGGGAGTAACAGGACCCCTGTGGTGAGAAAACTTGTTTTAAAAGCTTCTGAAGGCATAAAGCACCAAGCAAGGGGTGCATGTGTGTGTGTGGGTATGTGTATGTGCGTGCGCGTGTGTGGTGGATTCATAATAACAAACATACATCGGGGGTAAAAGTTTCTGAGACCAAAAAAACGACCTGAAGAAAGACGGACGACACGACAGAGAAAACGAGCGGAGAAGCAATAAGTGCGGCCAGGACAGTGATCGTCCATCGTGGTCGATCGGTCGACCGCCGCTAGTTGGATGGAGGGCTGAGGAACGAGGTAACTCTACCCCGCCGCCGGGCCGCCCGGGCCGGGTCGGCCGCGTGCGGCGAGCAGAGGGTGGGAGGGGGGAGGGGGGGAACCACTGGATGTCACATACATCTTGATTTTTATGAAGGCTTTGATAGCTCCCATACTCGCGCTCACGCGGCCAGGTGGACACTGTTTACACAAGCAGCTCCCAGAGAGGCAGGAATGAGCAGGAAAGGGATGCGT
>NC_044058.1:15850889-15853389 GCF_902167405.1 Gadus morhua
ACACACACAAACACACATACACTTACACTTAAACACAAAACATGATTTTTTTTATTGAATGATTAATTCATCGGCTAAAGCTTTCCTACACATTGTATACATACCAATAAGTTAAAGACCAGTACATCTGGGCGTGTGTGTGTGGGGGGGGGGGGGGGTTGAGGATCTCCCTGAGGTCAGTCGGAGGCTGATTGGCGGTCTTTGATTCAGTACATCTTGTCAGGAATACTTGGGAGTTTATCGATATCCTCGGGGCCCGGCTGTCTCCAGCACTTAGCAGCCCGCTATGCGAATGTGTTCATATACTGCGCGGACTGAGGTTAGCACTTTACACGAAGACAGAGCCGTCACAGGACATAGCAGGGAATCAACACGCAAAACGCACACACTAAGTCACCTTAAAGCATGTTGCAGGGTTAACCTTCAGTTGTCACACGTGGCAACAGCGAGGTAAGACCTGAGACTGAAAGTAACTACCTTTTTCCACAGGTGTAACAACCGCGACGACGTGGAAGGTTACATCGACCATAGCAACAAAGAACACCAGAGGGAAAATGAACAAAGGGCTCCTATTAGGATGATGATGGCCACCAAACGCCATGACCGCACACTGCGCCGCGCGTTCAACACCAGAGGGACGGCGTCGGTACCCGTGAGATCACCACGCGTATGAGCAGAGGGTCAGAGGACCGATCACGGGTCATTATTGGATATGGGTATTGTTACGCCGGGCCGAGAGGCCATGAGCTGGGCGATATCGCCTGCTGAACAGGAAGTAGAGGAAGACAGAAGGTCTCCGTTTACGAGCCGCTCACTACTTAGCCAGCAGAGATCTGAGAGCAGGAGAGGAGTTATGAACAAAGCACACGAAAACAAAGCAGTGTTGTCCCCCTCAAAACACGGAGCAACAAAGACACTGAGACGCAAAAATCCACCGGTTTCCCTGTTATCAATTTCAATGGCCTCCTTGAATCTAAATGACGAAATCGATCATTTTAAGATTGACATTATCATTCTGTTTATCTGAGATAATAACAGTATGAAGATGTGGCTGCAATTGTTGTTTTCAAGCAGTACCACAGCCCCCAGCCCCCCCTCCACACCCCCCATGGGTGGTCCAGTGAGGAGCAGCGGGGGGGGGGGGGGGGGGGGGGGTGAATGACATGCCAGAGCAACACTCAGGCCTCCAGGGCCTTCTGCCACATAATGTGCCTCCTCCCCCCGACCACATAATGTCATAATGGTGTGACTAAACCAATTGTCCTCTTAATTCAAGCTATTCAAGCTCTCTGACTAAGTACCCAGCCCCCCCTTGCCACACGTCCCCAGGTGAGTGACGTCAGGTGGGTCGGGGGATTTAAAGCCAAAAGAGAAATGGGATGTGTCATGTGACTCCAACTTAGACATGTGACTACGTCATCCCGTCAACTTGATAGATAGATAGATAGAGATAGATAGATAGATAGATAGATAGATAGATAGATAGAGAGAGAGAGAGAGAGAGAGAGAGAGAGAGAGAGAGAGAGAGAGAGAGAGAGAGAGAGAGAGAGAGAGAGAGAGAGAGAGAAGAGAGATAGATAGATAGATAGATAGATAGATAGATAGATAGATAGATAGATAGATAGATAGATGGATGGATGGATGGATGGATGGATGGATGGATGGATGGATGGATGGATAGATCGATCGATCGATCGATTGATCGATCGAGTTATGTATACGCTCATTATACAACAGTTAGGAACCAATCAGATCGCTGGATTTAGGACATTCGTTGTATATATATATATATATATATATATATATATATATATATAAAGATAGATGGATCAGATAGATCAGATAGATAGATCTGATCTAGATAGAGGCGCCCTTATCTTGTGGGTCACATTCATAAAAGCCCATAATGTGTACTGCGAGCTCATAAACCTGAGTATATGAATAAGATTCTGCATGTAGCGAAATGACCCATTGAGTTCAAATTGACCCTGCAAGATTAACTGCTATTCTGGGTTTCATCAAACAGTTTTATTGGGCCATTATCCGAGTGGTTACGGATCGATGCCAAGAGAAAGAGGAAATGCACAGTGTGTGGTTGTTTATTGATGCATTATTTTTTTATAGAGATTTATACTTTCATGCATTTGATAATTTATCATCTAATTATTCATATATTTTTCGGTTGCTCTGTTAGTGTTGGATACCTTGTGTATTTCCGTGCCTGTATAAACTATATCTTCACATATTTATTAGTTAATTTACTCATCTGTTTATCTTTTCATTATGTTTTATTATTTATTTTTCTCTGTTTTCTGTGGATGATGAAGCAATCGCGTATTTCTGACTCTGTCAATAGATGATAAAGGTCGACATAGGTGTTGACATGCATCAACACTGAACTCTCTGGGTTAAAGCCCGTAGAAAAATATACATAAATAAAGGAGGCCACGGCTATAATAAACACAGGGCCATGCTTTCAAGGTCGGATTTTCTCCCTTTC
>NC_044058.1:15868389-15878389 GCF_902167405.1 Gadus morhua
CAGTGAAAATAAAGCCTGAAGTGGTGTTTGATGGATGCCGGGTGACTTCTTCTGCTCTCGGTGATAAAACAAGGGGTTGTGGAACAAACGACGGCTGACCCGCCTCAGGCACTTTCGAAGTCAACAAGAGAGAAAAAGAAAAAAGAGGGGATTGTGAGGAATTTTCCACCCACCCTATTCTAAGAGAAAAAGAAGGACCCTTTCCCATTTTCACCACCACCATGACAACACCCTATACTCCCCCTCCACATCAGTAGCCCCCAGCTCTATTACCGCCGTTATCTGGCTGCTGCAGCAGGGGGAAGACAGGCAGCAGGAGGAGGGGAGGGGGGCATAGTGCAGTGAACCTTCACCAGAGGCAGGACTCCACAGGAACTTCTCTGCAGGCGTCTCCACATCCAGGAGCTACAGTGGCTGTTTTGTTGACTAAGAGCAGTGACTGGAAATTCTTCACATTGTTTTGATTGGAATGATGTGTTTTTGGATCCCATATATATTTTTCCCATCACTGTATGAAGATAATACAGTTGGCTGACGTGTAGAGATAAAAGACAAAAACAGAAGCGTTGCTTTGATTATATGAATAGAAAAGCCTCATTCAGGTAAAGGCTGGAGGGACAGCCCATGAGGACCTCCAAAAACACACACAAACTCACACACCCTGAAGATGCCATCCCATAATGGTTAATTGGGCATTCTTTATGGTTTGCCTTGGAGCGGTGACTAATAATAGATTTATGGCATTTCACACCTGGCAGGGCTCCTCAAGCAAAGGCCTGAACTGGTGATCTAATCATGGCCACACATTTTAGTGTATCTATTCATTTTATAGCTTATCATGAGGACATAATGATTCACGAGGACCTTTCAGCCTTATTAATAGTCATTATTTCTAAGCATGAAATAAATAAAAATTACATTTCAATAACATTTCTTTCTATCTTTGTTTGTGTTGTGTTTGTTTACCAATCAGTCAAAACAATTTAATCCTCAATTAGGTTTATACAGAGTCATCTGTTAAACACACACAAACACGTAAATACACACACAAACACGTAAATGTATATATATATATATGTATAGGAAGGGGGCTAGGCCTGTGATGAGATTGTCACATCATCTATTTAGGTCCAAACAAAATGTTTGGATAACTTACATGTCTGTCTGTCTGTCTGTCTGTCTGTCTGTCTGTCTGTCTGTCTGTCTGTCTGTCTGTCTGTCTGTCTGTCTGTCTGTCTGTCTGTCTGTCTGTCTGTCTGTCCGTCTGTCTACCTACCAAGAAAGACAGGTAATTGTGCCTGCACACTCTCTGCCCGTGCACAGAGACCAGATACACTAGCAAACTCAACAATGGGTAAGTGGGCCCTGTTTGATGTTTCCAAGCCCAATTATTTTAAAGCCCCAATGGATATGATGTCTTTCTTCCATCACTGCTGTCCCGTCTATCTCGCTCTCTGCCAATCTCCCTGAAAGTTATGTGTTATTGGATAGTCTCCAAAGGCCAGAAGTACATACTGGTGTGTTTGCATGTGAGGACAAACGTTGAGAGGCATTCGCCTTAAATAGTTAGACAAAAAGAGACTTATCAAATAAACCAATGCCTTGAGATAAGAATCAGCCAATCAGAGTATGTAACTGACCCTCATGTCTGATGACATCATATGATCATGTGTGTATACATAAAATGATACGTCATTTTAGATTTTTCCTTGTCAGGTAGAGGTTAGCTCTTTCCTTGAGGCAAAGTGTTCCACAATCCCGTTCTCTTTACTCCACTCCACTGGTATTCAGTGGTTCCTAGTACCCCCTTTACTCCTATTACCAATGCTTGAGGAGATCAGGGAGATCGACATTCCACGCCTCCTCTGTCCTGGTCAAACTGGAACATCATTATCTCAGCCCTATGAAGCACATGGGAGACGGTAGGATGGCTCTCCTGGGATTCACATTGGCATTTCTGATTTGAATTCCTGGCTGACTATATTAACAAAGCTCCTAAGGGACCCTTCTACTGTATTGGTCAACTCAGATCCGACAGTCCTATTATTTAATAGCCGACCCTCCGTTCCAGAGCCTGGAACGGAAAACGAATTTGCATGATTGGATGAAGCTTACAGAAGGAGTTGTGTGTTTATACACAACTGGGAGAAAGGCCAGTATACACAGTATGGATTTGAAGCCTTCACAGACATTGTATTACATTAAAATGATGTGTCAAAAAAAATATGAAGCAAAATAACGATTTCAGCATGTCTTCCATCAAACATTTGCAATCGAAAGTTTGAATTGTGAGACTACTGCTTTGGAACAGAGTTCATTCTGTTGGATCAAATTCCTTGAGCATAGCCCTGTCGAATCCCGATCCGCAAGTCCCATCAACCTTGAGATGTACATCCTGTACATCCTCTACATCCATGCTGAAGGTAAAGAGAAATATTCTCTAATGGCCAGAATCACACAAGGGTTCTGCGGTAGATCAATGTCATATGCAGAGGCGGACAGAGTACACAGCTTCCTTACTTGAGTAAAAGTACAGATACCCCTTGCTAAATTTTACTCAAGTACAAGTAAAAGTACTACAGTCAGATGTCTACTTAAGTAAAAGTGCTGAAGTACTTGTTTTTAAAAGTACTTGAGTATCAAGAGTACAAGAGTATGTTTTCTAAATATTGCATTACTACTGCTACAGTGCTTACATTTATGTATAGAAACGTCCTACATGGAGTTATGAAAAATGTTAACACCTTGGGGAATGTAAAAGGAATTGAAAGTAATATCAAGTAATTTTCATCTTTTTACCATGGCAATAGCACAATAGTATACAGTATAACAGTATACTCAAGAACATAAAAACAATTGCTCAGCTTACATAAATATGCAATATCAGAAAAGAAAATTCAGCTAACAATTCTATGTATGTGTGAGTTTCTCTGTTTTTTTATCAATCAAATCAACAATCGTCTCTCATCTAATTCTGACCATGGAGTTGGCTTTGGCGGAAAGCGAAGGTGATTGCTGATAGGCTGAAGGCTGTCCTAATCAGTTTGAGAGGGAAACAACAAATTGAGGGTTTCCGTGATTTTTCTTTTCTCCTTTTATTTTTCAGAAGGAGCAACGGGTACTCACGGTTATGGATAGAAATGTAACGGAGTAAAGAGTACAATATTTGCCTCTCAAATGTACTTGAGTAAAGTCATGAGTACTCCCAAAAAATGATACTCAAGTAAAGTACAGATCCCTCAAAATTGTACTTAAGTACTGTACTCAAGTAAATGTACTCCGTTACTGTCCGGCTCTGGTCATATGTCTCGTCAAATGGTCTCAAAAGTGTTTCCCAACGATTGAGCTACCATAACAAAGAGTTGCAAAACACAATTAAAGTGGAACGGACCATTTGATCCATTACCTAATTAAATTCCATGAAACACAAATCTAGCAATCACCCTCAGAATGACAAATTAATTGCCTCCCTGGTAATGTTTTAAATGATGAACCATGTATTTCTGATGGAATTATTACTTTGTTAAATGTAGAAAATAATGAAAGAAATGCAATGTAACCAATTCAGAGAAAATGAGGATTTAATAAAATATGTTAGTGAACAACAAGGGCAGGCATGCAGAGGTAGAAGGAATTAAAGTAAAAAAAAGTGATGAAACAAGAAATGTATGTATTGTAACTGACTTGCTGTAATTTGGAGTAAAACCAAAGATACACAACACATTAACACAGTATATTGTATTGTATTGTATTGTATTGAAATGCAATCTCTAGGAGAACAGCAGTGCATATTGCAGCACTAAGCCTATAGGCCCACGTCAGGTCCCAGGTCTCCACAAAAGGCTTAGACTCACATTTGGGTTCACACAGACACGTTAACTCAGCTGTTGTCGAAAAAAACGGAATTATGTCTTAAACAGAAAATGATTCCCCTTTCTTCCTTTCAACACGTAAAAGCATCAGTACTAAGTCAAGGCTGTTACAAGTACAATATCAATGTTGTGCCGGGCACATCTCACACACATGAAGTGTGTGAGAGAGAGAGCGAGAGAGAGCGAGAGATAGCAGGTTTATTCTATTCTTGAAGGCTCTCCAATGGTACAATCCAGAAATCAAATCAAACCAAATGAGCAGATTGTGAGTCCGTTCAACTTGAGAGCACAGTTCACCGTAAAAAAATTGCCAATCGTAATATATGCAAACAGTCATTACAGTGATCATGATGATTTTTGATGACCGGAGAGGGTACTTCGCTCAAGCAAATCGTTCTAAATCCTATGTTTGTGACACTTTGATTGTGGGTAATTGTTTCTTAAAAGAAGCATTGAGAAGTTATTTTGGGTTGTTTTTCAAATGCATTAGTTGGGACATTTGAGTGCTACATTCGAGGGCCCCCTTGGCAGCACTATCGTATTTAGACAGTGTTGGTGGTGACGGTGGTGGTGGTGGTGGAGGGGGTGGTGTAAACAGAGGGTGGTGCAATCAGTGGTGGATACAACTTCCCTGGGTAAATAAAGATACGATGTGGATGAATGGATGTATCTTGAGAGTGCGTCTTTAGACCATTTTACCTTTTCAGCTCACAATGTGCTTATTCCATTCATACCCACACATCCTATTTTTATCGCTTCTCTGTTTAATTTGGGCATACATATTATTTGGCTGTTGCACTATTCAAGGTATTATAAACAGGATCGCATATCCAAGCCATATCGCGCATGTGTTTCTTTGCACTGATAAAGGTGCTCCTCGATCAAGCATTGTAATTGTGAAAATGATTGCATTGAAACTAATTATAACAATAATACATTTTACTTGCACCTAGTTTAGGTTTGTGCTGCTGATCAGATGCTCGTAGAATGGCTAGTAGGATTGTGTCTGCTGCTGCCGATAATCAAAGGGTGGGTCAAATGTGTGTGTGCATGCATGTGTGTGTGCCTGTGTGCATGCATGTCCGCCTGTGTGTGTGTGGATGTGTGTTCATGTGCGCCTGTCTGTGTGTATGTTTGTTTGTGTGCGTGCATTTTGCATCTGTGTGTGTGTGTGTGTGTGTGTGTGTGGGTGCGTTTGTGTGTGCGTGCACGTGCATGCAAGCCTGTGTGTGTATGTGTGTGTGTGTGTGTGTTTGGGTGTGTACATTCATGCGCTCCTGTGCCTCTTTTTGTGGTGTGGGTGTGTGCCATAAACCATGTGCCTGTGATCCGTTGACTGCAGTGTTTGTGCGGCTGGTCTCGGGATGCTTTCGCTTGAAGGACACATGTGATTAAGGAATGGATCGCTTGGTGTCGTGCTCAGCCTCATTGCTCACAGCGTCCCAAACAAATACATACCTGTCAGGCATAGTGTAAAGCCTGCGAAATATACACACGCTCACGTGCACATGCAAACACACATACACAGATGCACACACGCTTAATAGGACTGTATCAATTACAGGAAGGCAGAAGGAGTTATATTTTGTCAGTAATGGAGGGCTGTGTATGGGAGATGGGTGCTAGCTGAACAACCTGTCAACGCTCCGCATTTATCAGCACATGCTGCATGTATCCCATAACTCACCATCCGCAGAACCCTCTGAACGATACCGAAATAATGAAAATGTCTTATCTTTGCAGGAGGTTGAGCAGTGTGTTGTTTATGTTGCTTGTACATTTGCATAACAACGTTAGTTTTATTATGCATAGCTTAGTCAAAGCTAAATGCAAGAGGACATCCTTCCTGACAAACTAATCAGAGACATCCCAAACACACACCCACAAACACACACACACACACACACACACACACACACACACACACACACACACACACACACACACACACACACACACACACACACACACACACACACACACACACACACACACACGCAGCTTCAGGGTTTCCAGCATGCCTAACCTGCATAGTTTCAGAGTCACTCAGACTTGACCAAGCAGACAGTTAAACGAGTGCAGAGGATCTAGCCAGACACCAGTTAGACAGGCGTTCTCCATTGGGATTCTAAGCGCTGGCTCATGCAAGACAGATTGGGAGGCAGTTGACATTGATCAATGACTGAGAATAGCAGGAGGCGGCATAGCTTGCAAATTATAAGTGTCATTTCTCTACCAATATTGATGGTTGGTGATTTTTTTTTTTGTAGCTTGTGTTCCATGTTATTTTTGTGTGACCATGACGTAGCCAATATATCATGTGTATATTTGCCCAAAAGCACGAAATATGATGGTTAATCAAGAAATGTATGCATCTCATTATACAATGGTTGACTGTGAATAGCTGTTGCTATCCCTTAAGGCGACGGGCATTTTAATATCCAGCTCAAATTTTCAATGCATGTTTTCGTTCAAACTGTTTGTGGAAATAAACTGAAAGCGTGAGCAGATCACCCCATGTACACATCCATTACAACAAAAGCATCCCATGTTTCCAGGGAGCCCATGGAAAAAAGGGACGTAGCGGTGCCGTGTTCACGTGTGGGATTATCTGCGGAGCTGCAGTCGGATGAGTTTTCTACCTGTCGAGGGTGAGGTCCTAGAGGCAAAGACGGCAAATCGAATATCTTTAATTGTTGCTTTTTTTCAAAAGATAAACTTTAATCTCATCCTACTTGCTGGTGTATTGGCTGTTAACGGGGATTAGTTGAAGACACGCCTGCTTTGGGTAGCACCCTTTTAAACAGAAAACCGACACAAAGGTTATCCCAAAGTGGCAAGGAGGCAACCCACATAGTAAACAGGAGTTTAACTTAGGCTACAGCTATTTACATACGATTTAATCTGATCCAAGGGGATCTCGTGGAGACTGTAGCAAAGCCCTAGTAGGCCTGCTTTAAATGGTTTACAGGTGGCTTTGTTCCACTCATTTCGACCTCTTAGGACATTAGGTTGGACCAGCTTATTACCCCTTCCTCTCATTGCTCATTCTGAGCTCAGCAAAAGGTTGATTTTCCCGCAAGTCAGAGTCTTCCGGTGTATGAACGTCCGAGCAGAAAAGGGGAGCTTGACATCCTTTACCCAACCGGCACAATTATTGTCATCATCATCACTCGCCCTTCAAGTTCCTGTTGCCAGCCACTCACCTCTTCCCACACAAAACATTTTTTAATAGAGCACCGGAGTTGTAAATAATACATTTATCTTACTTTAGCCTCTTTTGGTTGCCTTGGTGAATGCAAAAACAGACAACAGGCCAACTTGAACAGAGCGTGTCCGGATGTGGTGCATCATCGCGGCTCTCTCAGAGAGAGGTTCAGGTCAGCCGCGCTGTTACACGGAAGGTTAATGCACTTCCTCACACTAATTCCACTCCCCGTTTGTGTTCTCTCGTTTTACTATTTTTTTTTCCAGCTCAGGCTTTATCTCCATTCAATCACCCCCATCATCAAATAGGTCATGAGATGTTTTGAGGGTTTAATAGCAAAGGAAAACCATTACTCTTCGTGGCTTATTTCAATGGTTATTACTCTCCCGTGAAAAACAGCCCCGTGCTTTAAAGTGTGCTCATAAAACATCTCACAGCTAATAGTCACCCACTTCGGTTTTGTAACCAGGCTGTATGAAACCGAGTTATTATATTCCTCCACTAACTTGTAGATGAACAGAACTGTTTTTCTCATCCCTTTATTTTCATGTTCAAACATTTCTATATATTTTTTTCAATATCATTTTTAGTTTTTTGGAAGAATCTCATAAGCATGTTCTTCGTCCGCTCCACGAAAAGACACAAGCTCAGAGATGGTGTTTGTAGATTGTAGATTTGCATTTGAAGATTATGAAGACAAAATTACAAGATATGATACATTTTGTTGTTATGGATGTTCACAGAACAAAGTGAGTGTTTACAAACCATAGCCTTTTTGCTGCTGTCCAATCTGATCCGATCGAATTGCCTAAATAGGATAGAATAGAGTGCATATTTCAGACCATAAATCCTTGACAACGCATTTAATGATCAATGATGCTGAGCCTATCATTCCTTTGAAGTCAAGCTGGTGTTGGCAATTTGGAAAAACTGAAGAAACCAACTGAAAAAATCCCTCTCCTCCCTTCAGTTCTCCCTCCAAAGACACTCCCTAAAAACACATGACTTGCTCGCTTGCCTACGCAATATATCTGCCTAGCCATGTGGAATACTCCAATCAAGGGCAATGAGTGCATTGCCAGACTCTGCGCAGGTAGCCAGATAGGTAGGTAGACAGACAGGTATGCCATCCAAACATTTAATTTAGGTTAAATGAAAGGATTGGACAGGGTTATGACAGGCTTTTAACAGCCACAGATACCACAGCGTTTGATTTGTCGATTAGTGCCAGGATGAAAAAGAGAATTTCGACAAACAGGACCAAAACCCGTCTAAAATAAGTGTGTGAAATACAAGCATAGCTTTAAGAAGCGACAGGGAAGGGATAAAAAGATGGCAGCTGCAAATCAACTCGAAAAATCTTGCCCAATTGCTCAGCGGCGTGTCTCTCAGTTCCGCTCGTTGAGTGTCGGGTCCTTCTCTGCAGACTGCACTCCCTTAGTGAGCAGTACTACAGCCGTCACTGTGTAAAACAAAGACGTAACACAGGCTGACGGAAGAGGGAGGCAGACGAGCAGCTTCAAGAAGTCTTCCAATTCCTCACTGTCACGTCGTTATCCAGACCCTTAAATTGAGGTGAAATCGAATACTTCTAATGGTCAGGGAGAAACAGGACTGTATGTTGAAAGCATTTTAATGAGACTTGCCATGTGGACTAACCAAACATCGGTCTTCCGTCTAGGATTTGTTTTCCCTCATTACATGCTGATCATGAGGAAGGCAACATATTTCTCGGATAAAAAATGCATGGAATTGGCAAAGACATACAACTGAAATATTTTTAATAACACTTTGACGCCCATTTGAACAGGCAAACGCGCACACACACACACACACGCAAAGGTACACACATAAACACACACACGCACGCAAAGGCACACACATATACACACACACGCAATGGCACACACACATACACACACACGCACGCGCACACACACACACACACGCACACACACACACACGCACACACACACACACACACACACACACACACACACACACACACACACACACACACACACACACACACGCACACATAAACATTAGCAAAGTGACCACCTAGCCTTTCTGTGTCTTTGATGAGGACCCATCCCCTGGCTCCAGTTGTGCGGCGCCAGCGGCTCTTGACAGCCGTGATGAGGCTGATGCCGTGATGCACCCCCGGGTCACGGAACACGCAGCACATCACCAGCTCACCCGAGGATCTTTGAAGACACACATAGCGTGTGATTAGCTTTTCGTCATGAGAGCCGGTGGGGGGAACAGTTGTGAATTTGACAGGGTTGTCGGGGCGAGCGATGAGAGGGAACGAGTGCACGCCGGCCAGCTGCTTTCTGCCCACTTGAAAAAAGAGAAGGAAAAATCCCCCCTCCTCTTCTTCCTCGAGTCTTTTATCGTTCCCCTTGGCTGTTGATGACCTAACCTCTTCATCTCCCTCTATGAGGGAGATGAAGCCTGCTTCTGCATTCGCCGCTTTCTCCATAGCCGCTGATTTTCTAGGTGGAATATGGGCTTCCAATAGCAAGTAAATATATGTAGATGGCCACACCGAGCTTATGTGTCTGTTTGAGGACTCTTCTGGCAGGTGTCCCTTCCAGTCCTTCAGCCGTCTTCGCATTTCCTCCCAATCAGGACTGCGTGCTTTGTACCCCAAAGTCCCATTTCCGTCGCCGTATTAAATTGAAGTTGCGATATGTTGCTGGAATAATAAAGGGACACATCTGCTTGTGGCGATTAATGCCTGGGGCCTCGCACTGGACCACAGCTCACGGTGTCCTGAATTTATACATTAATTTAGTATTCATTAATTTTCCGTTGGTAATATAGCCTACAAATACAACAACAAACTCCTGCACAAAGGATCTGTAGCTGCTGCAAAATTTAATTTGCTAGCATCCAATAAGGGAAACTTTGCCAA
>NC_044058.1:15883389-15908389 GCF_902167405.1 Gadus morhua
TCCAACACAATGGAAAAGTAAACTTTTTTTTATTTTGTGCATATCATTGTCTTAATGAAGTCTTTGCTGTAGTGAGTTTTTGGCATAGTGCGCTGTTCTTTTTTTTATAAGCACTTCACTGAAAACAACAGCAATGCACTTAAAATCCCCATTCATTTGCTATGGCCAACAGAGGTATGTAAAAAACTGAAGAGAACAGAAGCAAAAATAGCTGTGCCTCGCAAAAGCCCATTCAGCTACCTCAATTTCCATGTTCAAACCAACCGCATTTATCAACAAAAAGAAAACACTAAAGTGCAGAAAGATTATGCAATTATGAATATTACCTTACACTTCAAAGCCCAGATCCATTAAAGTTTAGCATTTGAGATTCACTCCGCGTGTTCTGGACTTATCACTGCCATGCCAAGTAACCTCAGTGTCACCAGTGGGTGCGGCATGTCAAAAAGTCCCTTGTGACATTTTTAAAAGACAAGAGTTGTCCAATTATTTTGTGTGTCAAATCCAGTGGGAAGACGGGGCTGCATAGATGGGCAGTGTTGTCGTTTCCAAGACCAGTAATGGGGTATGAATGGAAAATTTTACTAAGAGAGAGCTTTCTTAACCTCCGAAATGCTGTCATGTCAGCATAGATTTACGATGCAACATATACCCACAAGAAGGATTAAAGTCTGCTCATGTTGATGAAAAAGTTGGGGTGGTTGATTTGAGGGCATAATAAACATTGAGACTGTCGGCAATACCATAAAACCAAAGATATGACCAGACAGACACACTGCTTACAACATGTGTTTTTACAACCATTTAGGCTACAGAAAAAAGGAGGATCTTTTACTAAATGTTTTTAGATAGAGAGCAAGACACACACACACACACACACACACACACACACACACACACACACACACACACACACACACACACACACACACACACACACTGAACATCACAGTCTGTTGTTAATTGTGTGATTGTCCACTCACTCATGAGACCTTGAGAAAACAGAAGCCCTCTTGGAGGTTCTATATACGAGCCATTATTCATGATACACTAAGACAATTTTCACGTTAATAATTAAAAATTATTATGTTAATAATTAAGGTATACCAACCCTGCCAAGAAGTATTTAACGGGAGTGCGCTCTTGCCACACATCTGAAAGATATAAATATTCAATTTCTGTTAATTAATTCAATTAATCAATGGTCATCATCATGAACGTTTTGGGCCATAAAGAACGATGATTCATAATACGTATGTAAGTATGTCTTATCCACAAAACCAAAATACTACTGCTATTGTTCATGGTAAAAAATCCTGGCTGGTGTGGCCAAGTCTCCATGGATTCTCTAACGTGTGGCTACGTGACCCTCCTTAACCCACTAGTAGATTGCTGTGAAGCAAACCTCTACCTCCCCACCACCGGTCAGTCTGTGTGATGGATGCGGTCAGTGGTCACTCATGTACTTGTGAACAGTCTTTCCTGGCTGTGACTGGTGAGGGCCCTCCTCATTAAATGAACTCATTTCCGATTTTTTAATTAAGAATGAATTGGCGTGAAGCATATATTTAATGTTTTGGGCGTTAGGAGATGAATTATTTAGACACATGTAATGAGCCCTGGAAGCTTTAAGCAGGCATATTCTGGTTTGATTCGTGTTTGAGGTCCTGGTGTTCATTAATATTAATTCATACTTCAGGCTCAGAAGACTGTCACTAATAAGACGTCTCGGTTTTCAATGTTGGTTTCTTTCTGACACGTTAACAAGAACTAATTGAGGAAGTTACCTGCTTTAGTTTTCGCTTGCGTGATTATAATTTTTTGGAGCACAGAAAAGTTGAAGATGCTAAATGGACAAATTTTGTATGTACGATAGAGTGTGGGCTTTATCAATCATTAATGTAACCTATTGTCACATATCGTCAAGGTCTCGGGTTGGATCATTACAACTGTGCGAATAATTTAGCTGGGACCAATGGAAACACAGCAGTTCCTGAGCCTTTTTCTACATGCAGAACACAACACACCTATTTGTTATCCTCACATGTAAAACATTACATACAGCTCTCGGGATCGTGCGGTGTATGAGGCACGAGAGTTGCGTCACCGTTTAACCTGGGCTCCCGTCTCGTGCAGAAGAAGTTTGACCATAATGTCAAACTTGTTCTGCACTTTGGTTTGCTGCATTAAGACAGCGATTCTCTGCTGCTGAACTAGCTACATGTTGCTTGTTCTATTGCTGTCTGGCATTCAGAAATGTAAAATGAAAGTTTCCAATTATTAATTTAATAAAGTGAACTTAAAACTTGTTTTGCATTCTATGAAATGTTTTTTTTTTTAAATAATATTACTTATTATTATTATTATTATTTTATTAATTTTTTTGAGTTTTGTAAAATATAAAAGTCTTAGTTGGTATAACTCTAACTAACAAGTTGGTCTAAAGAAGAAAATTATCTTTTGATGGGCTCAAAACTCAAAAATTGATTGCAGTAAGTTGCCTTGCAATTTTGAGTTTTCTCAACTTTTTATTTTTTACAGTGTGGAGACGCGCTGAAGGTAAAGGGGGCGAATTTATTGGTCACTCTGACAAATGCGTCATAGCTATGTGCTGGGTGTTTTTATCGCCTTAACTGAAGGCATGCACATCATCATCAGCCACTAGCTACTAAAAAGTACCAATGCTGGTAATGATTGACACACAGATAGATCATAGAGGTCAACTGTGAGGAACTGTTAACAACACCAGAAGTAGTCTCAATAAGCCCGCTAGGCTAACACCACATCTTTACACAGGTGTCAAAGAGACAGAGTTCAGCAAGCCATACGAAGCCAGCCTCTTGATCTTGATTACTTAGAGTTCATATTCAACTGCTAAATAATTGTAATCAGCTCCTTGTCCAATCACTTAGAGATGCCTCAAGATGTGATTCACTTGCTCTCGAACTTGTTTAGGGTGGCCAGCTCCATTATGAAAGAAAGCCAAGGACCAACTTTTCTATAGTTTATGAGTTTGAAGGTGATATTGGACATGCAGTGCCTTCAGTTAAAGAAGTTAACACACACTGCGCATACCAATGACAAGTGGCCAATAAAGTCGGTGCCTTTCCTTTACCCTGCCTCCACGTCAAAATCATGTCAAAATTGCATTACTTTTTCACAAAAAATTCAAAAAAGTACAATATTTTTAAAGCAATATTTTTCCCGGCAACAATACTTTTTGTCATCAATTTGACGCCATACTTGTAAGGACTCAGATAAAAAGACAGAAACAAGAACCGTCATCGAAAAAAAGTGCCCTCTTTCATTTAGTTCAATGTTGATAAAATAACAACGCATTGACCCTACCCACACGCCACGTGGTTATCTGAAAGGATTTGTTTGGGATATCTGTTCATTGTCTGGTCAAACCTGCCCTTCTCCTAAAAGATTTTTCTTTCCCTCCAGTATCTAAGGACCTGAATATTTCCCCCCCCCCCCCAACACACACACACGCACGCACACACACACACACACACACACACACACACACACACACACACACACACACACACACACACACACACACACGTGTGCAACCACACACACACACACACACACACACACACACACACACACACACACACACACACACACACACACACACACACTGACTCACGTCTTTGATTTGTCTTTTGATAAGTGTTCAAAAGAAATGACACCTACAGTGCTAGTGCACGGAACAAGGGAGATTTCTTTGATGACATTCAGATCCAGCCTTCTCTTCAGCATCATGGGTTTTACTGGTCAAGGTGAAATGATAAAAAATTATTAGTATCACCTCTGCCCCTCAGTGCTGACACATTGATTGGTTCGTGGTTCGCCCATCACCCTAATTCTGCTGATATGAGAGCCATCGTTCAATTGCTTTTCCTCTTTTGTTTTATTAATTAAGACTCGGATGAGGATCATACAAAACAATGTCCATAGGCGGGTTCAATTTCAAAAATATAATGCTACCAAATAAAGCATTTAGGTTAGAAAAACAGACATGTATTTGCTTGAAAACTGTCTCACCCAGATGATATTATGATATTCTGTGTAAAAGGCGATATGTGAAAATTTGACGTTTTCTTTTATAAAATACAATTTCCCAAGACGGCAACGAAAAGCAATTTCTTGCCACAGGCAGGAGAGGAAATCAAACACATTTCTATTTCACATTGACAAATACAAATAAAAATAGGATAGGCTTGCTTGTATGTATTCTTTTGTTCCTGGGATTTCCACTGCAGACACCTGTCACTTGAGGTTACCGTCAGCGGCGGTCTGCTCAGTAATGCCAGCAGCACCGCGAGCCAGGTGAAGCAGCCTAGAACACGTAACATGGAGCTCCATCCACTGACCCCTGCCTTCCCCTTTCCTTTAGACTGTATTATGCTCTTTTCATGCACACATGCAGGTTGTTTCTAAAAGGGGTCTCCGCTACTCTGAGGCCCCAATACTGTCCATTTCAGCGTTTATTTAATTTTTGTACCAAGAATATCCCTTCATCGTTCTGGCGCCATATTGTGCTCCGCCGCGCTAATGTGTAAAACCTGAGCTCTTTCAGACAAGCGTACATGAGAAGCACTGCGACTCTGGCTTTTGTGATCTCAATCCATAACAGCTGTCGTGTGTCTGTTGTAGGTTGGCATCGCAGTTGCATTAGAGATGAAGAGAGAGATGGAGAGTGGTTCAATGGGCTGCTGAAAAGACGGTGTATCAATAAGAGAACCAGGGGCTCTTAAGAGGATGCTCTATGGGTTTATTCTTATCCATCGTCCATAACATGCCACGGAACCGTAAATTAAAGTTTGGGTGAAACAAGTGATACCTACTCAAATATATATATATATTTATTGACTCACTGCACTATAAAACATTATGTGGTTTAAATGTATTTGGGGAGAGGGTTAGAATATAGCTATTCTGTAGCACAGGTTGCCATGCAGCCACGCGTGGGGAATTTGAGCTGTTGAAAATTAACCATGATGTGCGTTGTATGGTCAATACACCTGTCATCACTCCCAGCATGTTCTTTACAGAGGTATTATATTGACACACAGTCATTCATGGTAGGAGCTGGTTTGTATGTCTTGTTCAACTATACTGGGCCCAGAATGCTCCATAATCTACCTCTGTAAATATTGGATTAGTATGAGAATCAGGTCATAATGATGCATCCAAGCTCTCGTGCTTGGATTATTAAGCAGGTTCAACAGACCAAAGGGCTACACATCCACACTTTCCTATCCTGTCATCACAACAGTCACACGATCCTACAGACGGTGTTTGTCAACAATAAAATAGGCCCTAATGTTTTTTTTATATTTGGTCATTTTGTATCCAAAGCAAAGCGATTTGTTGTCAGTGAATGGCAGGACAGGGTTTATCTTGCTCAAGGATGCATTGTAGCTGCAGGTAGAAATTCGGATCAAACCCAGGACATTTCCCCTGGGAGTCCACCACAAGTCTATCCTGACCCTTATCTCCGGAACATACCGCTGCACCACGTTCCAGGGAACCTTGTCACCCCGACACCACAACAATCATGGACCAATGATAGTATTAATAACGGTGAGGGCACGTGGCGACGCACCAGATAACTGCTGCCTCGGCCAGTTTGACCCTAAAGAATTCTTGCAGATAGGGGCTAGATGACCCTGGGGCTCAATCCGCATCCATATGATATTTTTCACACATAGAAAACAGAATCTGGAGTCCCACCTGGGAAAACACACAATCCGTGCTTGTCCAGAATTACACCGAAAAAGAGAGAGAGAGGGAGAGATGGATTATTCAAACAAATTCTCAAAGTTCCCTGCGCAAAATATCTTCAACAAGTTACACCTATCGTTGTAGTGAGTCCAGTTAATTACTGGAAGTCAGACCATTCCCCTTATAACGCCATTGTCCTATTTTTAACAGCATGGATGTAGTTGACTCATATATGGCTGTAATTGGACGGATCCAGGATTTCCGGCCATACATTCAGGAGTGGATATAAGGTACTCGGGAGTCCTTGTTAGCACAACTGGCATGTTGAACAGAGCCCTCAAGCTCTACAATTCGATTCCACTCATAACCATTTGGGTGGAATCACATAGGGACCTTCCTAGCACACACAAGCACACACCGGCTCATGCATACATGCTCATGCACACACACAAACACACAAACAAAGAAAAACACACACACACAAACCCCTACACAACATCTTATACAAAGTTAGCCATTCCAAGATCTTAATCTGGTATAGTTGAAATTAACATGAACAAATGAGTCCTGATTAAGACTTAAGCCTTAGGTTTTGTGTGCCAACTATGGTGACTTGGTTGTATATCGAAAACAGGCTGAGCTTTTTAGGTTGACTGATACATTCCACCCCCTAGAGTCAATATTGGGGAAGCTAAGCCACTCCATGTCTCGAATGTCATTGATGCCATTGAAGTGTGTATGATGGTCGGGCGGGACGTTTGTGGTGCTACGTTTGTTTGCATGAGTGTATGCACATGCGTGCGTTTGTGTGTGAGTATGTGTTTGTGTGTGTGTGTGTGTGTGTTTGTGTGAGTGCGATTGTGTGCATGTGCATGTGTGTGTAGCCAGGGGCGCCGAAAAGGGGGGGTAAAGGAGACGGATTCTAGGGGCCCATGATGGAGGGGGGCCCAGAGAGGCCCTTAATGATGATGAAATTATAATACAGAAATTATTATGCTATTCTTTTCATGGGGCCCAAAATCCCTAGCGGCGCCCCTGTGTGTAGCCATATGGCTGCGTGCATGCGTTTGTGCATGTGTGTTTGTATATGCATGTGTGTGTGCGTGTGTGTGTGTGTGTGTGTGTGTGTGTGTGTGTGTGTGTGTGTGTGTGTGTGTGTGTGTGTGTGCGTGTATGTGTTTGTGCGTATTTGTGTGTGTGTGAGTGAGGTGGGAGGAGATGCACATCACGGACAGTTCAGATGAACCCAGCACTCCACGGTGGATTGATGTTTCTCCTTAGGTTTGATACGGTTATGTCATAAAGTAGTGTCTCAGTGTACTGTCTGACCAGGTCAAGAAAGACCATCGCCAAAATGCCTGGAGCCCACAGATAGGCCCTGGACAGTTTTACTGGCTTACAAAAGACAACATTATTATTTCTCTACAATGATTCGCTCAGTATTGGAGCACCATTTGGCTGTTATGAAAATGCAATTGACAAAGCAATGCAACATTGATTTTAACCTTCTTTAGATTTTTATACAAGGTTGGTAGTTTAAAGTTGCAATGCAAAACCACACACACCAACCCATTTCTAATAACGGTATACAAGTTATGCATCCCTTGATGTCATTATACTCAGCATAATTTGCAGTAATACAAGCTAAACAGTCTATTATATATTGCTGCCCAACGTCGTCAACTGATTCAGGAAAATATCCATTAGGAACAGAGCCTATCTGTGCTTTTATAATTAATGTGCAATCTGCTGACTGCACCGTGTTGAGGGATAGGTGTTGTTTACCCTCTTTGTCAGAAAGATGAACGGTCAGCCATTTAGCTTTGATACAAGTGGAAGGTGGATGCCTGCTAAATGAGCCCATTGCCATTGTTTTATTGACACAGCTGTTTGTCCATTACCGACTCTGGTTCTTTGGCTTTCTTGATGATTTTGAACTGGCCGACAACTCGGTTTCACCATTTGAGGATCTCTAAATCATAGAAAAAATAATCCACTGCCTCAAACTCCAAATCCACTGCCTTTACTATATGCTCTACTACTTTATACTCTACTGAATGCTGTACTGAATGATCTACTGAATGCTGTACTGAATGCTGTACTGATGCTCTGCTGAATGCTGTACTGAATGCTCTATGCGGGAATGCTTTACTATATGCTCTTCTTTATACTCTACTGAATGCTGTACATGGTCTTTCTATCACTTCGGGAGAACAGCCAGGTGTTGATCAAGGACTCAGATGCGACCTGATCTCATGCTACCCCCAAGCGCCACCTGTTCACGCAGGTCAACTTCATGTCATGCTACCGGGGCATTTGATTTAAAACAAGTATACCTGCATCTCCACCACCAGATGGGACTGGCGGCTATGGCTCAAAGAATCCGCTGAAGCGAGAACAAAGAATCGATGTTTAATAAGGGCTACTTTCAGGACTGTGACAGTGACCTCTTCACACTGATAAGCTTCCGTGGAGGGTGGACTTTGAAAACCACCCTCAATCAAACATGTAGGACCCCTTCAAGTACTATATCCTGTCAATGGTCATAGTGCATGGCCGTATCGGATGGATCGCTGACGTTTGTGTTTAGTCACACTCTGTAGGATTGGAAAGAGGATATGTTGTTGGAGGGCAGTTAATCCTTCAAATTATTGAAGAATAACTCCTCCAACCACAACGGATACCTGCAAATCCCCCTGCAGATTAGCAGGTGCCAGGAAAACGCCCAAAAAATATTAATCAGACGGAGTCGGAGAACACCCAGCTGAGACGGATCAGGTAATTACGGTTTAATCGGCGAATCATCTAGTGTGCGTGTTTGTGCATGTGTGTCCATGTGTGTGGGCTTTTTGTGCATGTGAGTGCCTTTGTGTGTGTATGTGCCTGACGGTACGGCCACACCACTCTTGTGTGTGTGTTTGTTTTGGCATCAGATAGGTATTATCTAGCAATATAAATACATTTATCCCTGGGATATTACAATGTTGAGTGAATTGATGACCAGGAGACGTGTCTTTGATTATTAATGGCCCCAATCACTCCATGTGTCACACGGAGCCGTCTTTGTCTGATTCATGGTGGCGACAGGGACCCCATCGCTTCATCACCCCTCTGCTTGATAGATGATTGTGGGGTAGACGGAGGACGAGGAAGAGGAGGAAGAGGAGCCAGCCAACAGTGCAAGAATGTTAATCTGTTGTGTAATTAATTGGCACGGCACCACAAACATCTGTATTCAATTTATTATCGACAAATTACCATACGGAATACAAAATAAAGCTCACACACAACAGAACAACAAAAACTGAACTGTGTCACACCGCAAAAAAAGCAATCTCTTCAGAGACCTGCCGGTGAGATTGTTGAGCCATTGACGTGATCACAGCACACAAAGCTCTGAGGTCATGCTGGCAACACAGCGGAGCGGAACATAATGAACAAGATTGAAATAAGAACCATGTTTTTTTCCCCACATAAATGAAAAGCAATTGCACATTTTTGTCTCCTGCTGGAAATCAAAGTGATTAGACTACAGGAGTGAATGAAAGTGCACGACTGAGAGGTATATAGGCTACTTTACAAAGGTACAGACTTCCAAAACCTTTTGTTTTCGTTAGAGATTAATAACCATGGATGATTTGTTTGGAATCAGAGGATGAACATATTGATCAGAACGACATTTTAAAGATAATGTTTTAAAAATAACTGACAAGTCTCCAGGGTCTCCTGGGTTGAGGAGGACTGTATTCCACACATACAGTTCCATGCATACAATTCAAGCTATTTCCGAGTACACACAAAAGGCTAAAGTAACAATGTTCATAACAGATTGATTATTTTCATTCAGCAACAATCACGCCTATTAAGGATTCACTACCTTGTAGGTTCTCTCTCTCTCCTTCTCTCTATATGTATATATACATATATATAAGCCTACAGTTAAATAAATCCCATTTAAAAATATTAAATGTTATAAATGTAATGACGTCGATACACTGAAGTACAACAAAATTTCACAGTTATGGCACAGTGTCAGTGTATACAGTATATACAATCCATCCATGTGACTTGACAACCTCACTTTTCTCGAGATAGAGACTCAAGTTTTACTCTCTGCACTTAACCCTTACATGTTCATTACACCTAACGTTGAACCAACGCTTTGGTAGCTATTGTAAGAGCCGCTTTATTAAAAAGGCTTTTCCCTCACCAGCCTGAAAGTTTGTGCTCTGGTTTCTGCTAAATATTACTTTGAGCGTGCCGAAGACAAATTATCGATAATATTTGAGATGAGTGAATGTGAGTGAGTCTCTCATTCCATTCAATGTAATTGTACATTTTTTGTTTTAAATGTTGTTAACTAAATCTTTGTTTCATGCACCAACCAAGAACATTCAGAATTACATATTGATTTGGCAACGTCTCTGTTTTCCATCACATCTTATAAAGAAACAGTATGCCTAAAGGACAGAAAAGCAACAAGAACGGCATCAATTTAGCGGTCATACTTTGCTTCCTGTGCCCACTAATGGGATCTGATGGGGCCAAAATGCAACCTCTAGGACAGGGGGCACCATGGCGCCCGCAAGGACCACATGAGGCGCCCGCAGGCCTGCTCTAAAAATAGCACTACTCATTCTTGAACAACTCTTTCCCACCTATTTTAAGTCATTGTTGATAATTATTGTGAGAAATCATTAACATCACTTAATTAATTAACATGCCTTCATATAGATGACTATCATTAATCATTAATATTAATATATAACTAAAGGCAAACTGAGCAAATTTGTTATTTCAGAAGAGTGTACCTTCGTATGACTCTGTGCCCATGATGTAGCTCTCAGGTTCAAAAAGGTTGGTGACTCCTGCTCTAGGATTTGTTCGGGAACATTTCTTTAATCTGTGTGCTTTTTCATAATAACTACTGTAAGGAGGCCATGGCAGGGTTAAAAATAATTGGCATTATTGAAGAAAATATTAAATACATTTTGGTATACATCCCAATTGGTGATGGCTAATCAACATAAGTACCAGGGTTTTAGCTTAGAATATTCTCTATTTCAATGAGAAGCTCTGGGAACTGAAGGCCACTGGAAGCAGTTCTTCAATATTATTATACAGTACTTCATTCTAACTCGAAGTAGCGTAAAAAGAGGGCATAAACGTCATGTTTCTTCAAGAGAACATGGCAGCTGTCATCTACAGGTTAAAATATATTAATATTTATTTTAATAATTTTCTTCAGTCAGGCCTTTACAACACTCGATGACAGCTGGGGCTCCTCATAAGACATCTTGTGATTGGCAGGTAATATGCTCCTGGGCAGGAAGTGATCGGTGGGCCTGGCCAGCTCATCCATCTCTGTGGTGAAGTGGTCAGGGCTCTCCCCATTGGACGTCTCCTTAATGACGCTGTAGGTCAGCTGTACGCTACAGGATGCCGGCTTCGGGGCCCGCCGGGCGCCGCAGTGGCACAGCTTCTTGAACGCGGCTCTAAACTTCTGCGACATTGCGTTGTAGATGACCGGGTTGATGGCGCTGTTCAGGTAGATGCACAGCCGGCAGAAGAGAAGGAAGTTTGCGTCCTGGTACACAGTGTGCAGGAAGGAGTTCACCACCACCAGGGTCCGGTACGGCATCCATAGCAACGCAAATAGGACGACGACCACAGCCAACATCTTGGTCACCTGGTGAAACGCATGGACATGAAGATACTTAACACTTGGTGAACGTTTAATTAAACAGCACGTATGCAGAATAAGGAAAATATACTTTTTCTGGACAATTTGTTAGAACAAGAAAGCACTTTCGGCAATCGTTCAAATAATTTAAACGGGCTGCAGGTATGTTTTGATATTTGCAAAGAGAGAGAGCAAAAAAGAGTTTTGAAGCTAAACAACCAAAATCCTTGCCACTCCCCTCTTTGCTCTGTCCGTCCCTATGTTTCTCTGCTAGGGATAACTGCATTTCACACAACTGTCATTGACAGGCAGGGGATACCCTGATTGGTCAGAAATGAGCCTAAAGGCACAGTCAACTTCTCACATCCCATTTCACTGATAACAGCTGACTGATGACTATGCCTTTTGTAACACATTCATCAGAGCTCTTACATCTGACCATCAACACCTTTAATTTATTTCCTGCAATAGGTCAAAGTTTTTCTCCAGACAAACCATCCTTGACGGAAGTATCCTCATCCTAGCTTATCCCTCTGGTTATTTCAAGAGCTGTTGTGTTGTCTCTTCTATTAAGGTCTTCATTTGGAAGATGTGCAAATAAATAAGAAATATAAACAGTTATTCATGCGTTGAATATTTATTCATTGCTTATTAAATTTGTATTTCTTTCCATAAGAAGGAAGGTGCTATAATTAACCAGGCAGAACTACTGATATCGGGTCGGAGTCGCTGCGCTACGGATCTGTATCTAATTGTATGAGGTTTGGACCCATATACCATATACCCCCTTTTTGCTGATTCTATAAACGGCTGGTAAACGGATTGCTCCTGCACATAATAGCCAATAACTGCACACTAGTTAACAAAATCTGTTATTTTCCAAGTATAGATTAATGTACATCTGCATGTGTGTGTGTTTGAATGTGTATGTATGTGTGTGTGTGTGTGTGTGTGTGTGTGTGTGTGTAAAATAAATAAAATTGTATATCGCTCTGAAAATAATGCGTGTCAGTGCGCGTGTGTGTGTGTGTGTGTGTGTGTGTGTGTGTGTGCGTGTGTGTGTGTATGGTGTGTTTGTGTGTGTGTGTGTGTGTTTGTGCATGCGCGCTATGTGCGTGCATGTGTATGTGTATGTGTTGGGGAATGTGTCCAGACATATCAATGCAATGCATGTTTGCGTTTCCATTATTCCGGAAAATTCTATAAAGGAAAAAAAAAGAGAAAAAAAAACAGCCTCAGGTGTACTGTTTATATAAAAAGTGAGGTTACAGAGACGGTGGGTTAGCTGCTCACACTGCCAAATCAGATCATCAGCATAGAGCCCCTTCAGGGAACCACACCCCCACCCCTGTCATTCCAGAAGCTGATCTGATAAGCAATCTGCAACATAAATCACAGGCCTGACAAGTGGTTGCTGTGGTTTTACAACTGTTTCCTCACTGTGTCTTAACTTTTACACTGAACAATATAAAATATGAATACATGGGAGAGGAATAAACATGGCTTAGAGACAGATTGGTAGATGCACTGATGCATTGTATGCATTTTTAACAGTTTGTTTTTCGCAACACTGCACACACAGATATAGGGAGGGAGACACAGACACAGACATAGGGAGAGAGACAGAGACAGAAACAGACAGATCAAGGGAAAGAGTGGAGAGAGAGAGAGAGAGAGAGAGAGAGACAGACAGGACGGAGACAGAGATAGAGATAGAGAGAAATAGGTAGTGAACGACATACAAGAGAAGGTCAACACAAAGCAAAGGTAATTAACAAACAAGAGCCCACCTGTCTACGGGACGCAGCTGTTGTACTGCTAGAAGTATTTGTACTAGTGATGATCCTCCCTCCCTGCATCTCCTTCTTCCATTTCTTCGTTTTTTCCTTGGGGTCTGAAGGCAGCGGATTCAGGATGAGAATCTTTGCAATAAGTCCGTACAGGATGGTGGCCAACATGAGTGGCAGCACGTAAAAGACCGCGAAGTCCGTGAAGTAAATCGGCAGATAGTAATTTCGGGACACTTTGTACGCGCAGGTGACGAGAACGACGTTGTCATAAACTAATTCCTTAGTGTCTGAGAGGAAAAACCACATGACACAGTAGACCGAGGTTAGAGCCCACACTACTATGATGATCTTTTTCGCCCTGGAAAGAGTGCACAAGAACTGCGCTTTTATGGGGTGGCAAATGGCGATATAGCGCTCCACGGTGAACGCCGTGATGGAGCACGAAGACGCATTGATGCCCAGGTACTGGAAATAAGTAATGCCCAGGCACCCCACGTAGCCGTACACCCACTCTCCGTAAACGGCCTCTGAGATGTTGGGCAGACCCGCAGCGGTCAGGACCATGAGGTCCGCCACGGCCAGGCTCACCAGGTAACAGTTGGTCGGGGTCCGCATGTGTTTGGTGGTGAGCACCACCATGATCACCATGACGTTCCCCACGATGCCCACCCCGCAGATCAGAGACACTAGGAAGATGCTGGCCACTTTGTATTCGATGCTGTAATCGGTCCACATGCCAAGGGTCTGGTTGTCCTGCACCAGCGTGTCATTGTCCGCAGCTATGTTGTCAAGAGTTATGTTATCCATGATGGAGTGTTAGCAAGCCTGTGTCTGATTTGGCTGACATTTAAGAGTGCACTTTAAAAAACGTCAGATGAAGTCCTAGGTCTATAAAGTCCGGGAGGAACGAGGTTTGGAATCCAAGATCATTATTGCAACCAATAAAAAAGTCTCAATATGTTTTCCTATATCCTTTGAAATCTATAATCCAGAACGAGGGTGTGAAACAATATCCCATGTCAAAATACGCTCTCCGAGGTTGAGCCTTGTTCTTGAAGTTTGCACTCAGAGTTCCCGGTGCGTGTTGCGCCTCCCAGCTCCGCTCCTGCCCGACTGATCACACAGTCTAGACATGAGTGAGCGCTCCTGGAGGAAAAGCTTCCTGTAGCGACATCTGGGCTCGGAGGGACAACACTTCATCCCACGAGACTCGTGGATAGGGGGGCCCCCCACAATAGTTTCTTTATAGATACATTGGTTGTATTCAATGACTCTGTGAATATAGGCACCTTGCACTAAGTTCACGTGTGGTGTATTATGGTTTGATGCATGATTGCAACAGGCCTATGCGGAGAAATTCATAGTCATTTTATAATTTAACAATGCATGGTGCATTTATTTTTTTTAAAAAGTACATGCATATCCTATAAGGCCTACTCCCCTTGTGAACAGCAATGACGCGCAAAATGCTCAAATGAAAATAACCAAAGATTACCCTTCAAACTGTTTACTTTATTCAAACAGTAACCGGGAATATTTATCTTCAATGAAACCTCAACGGTGCTGTTTCCGTTTATAATGACTATTGTGAGAAAACGTCCCAGTCATGTCCCATACAAAACACTGTCCATAAGGAGAGTGTGCAGATCTGCATCGGCCTAATGGCCATAAAGAGGAGATACGATTTTCATATTTGTTGAAATGGGCGTCGAGCCTTCCAAATGCAACAGCTTCCAAATGCAATTCCATCACACATATCGACCCATGAGGTCGTTTTGCTGTTTAATCTAAGCAATTCATCCAAAAGTGAGGCAGATGTGCACCTGCTATTTCTGGTGTTTAACATACACACACACCACACCAAAACACACGCACACGCACGCACGCACGCACGCACACACACACACACACACACACACACACACACACACACACACACACACACACACACACACACACACACACACACACACACACACACACACACACGACCACACAATGTTCTGTGACGTTTAAGGGGAACAACAGGGCTCCGCGGATGTTTTAGTGGTTCACTTGTCCCCCGGGGTCCCAGAAGTACACACACCTGTATATTAGACAGGCGGAAGTCCCTCTGCGCCCCCGAGTGCCTCACTTATACCCCAGGGGCACTCGAGGTAGAGACCTGTCCATTATTCGGCAGTCCCTCTGCGCTCCACTTTTGGCGTGCTCTTATTTGAACATCGCTTTCACAGCGGGTCACGGAGACAATCATTTGAGCTATGAAATAAAAGTAGGCCTAGCCAAAATGGTGACAATTTCCCATTTTCCCCTGCATGCATCCATTAACAGCCTTGTGTAGCTTATTCTGACGCCCGCCTACTTGGTACGTGGGCTGTGGTATGTGTGCACGTTTGTACAATGGTTCGAACTGAAGAGGCATAATTGTTAGATCACGTGATTCATTAATTCAATGTAATTAGCTTTCTTTCTGTGCATGGATGCCACACCGTTCGCAAAGGAATGCACCCAGGCGCGATATTTTCGGCGCTGTGTTTTCTTGCGTGCGTGCGTTTGTAGGTGTGTGTGTGTGTGTGTGTGTGTGTGTGTGTGTGTGTGTGTGTGTGTGTGTGTGTGTGTGTGTGTGTGTGTGTGTGTGTGTGTGTGTGTGTGTGTGTGTGTGCGTGGTGTTTGTGTGCATGCGTGTGTGTGTTGTTTGCATGGATGTTACAGTTTTCCAGAACAACCCTAATTGAAGTTTGCAAATTGCGAGTTCCGGATGTTGACACTTGCCTCCCAGGAGAGGGAGAGAAATACACAAATCCATTTTGTGTATTTAAACTCAATCCATTGAATGGAAATGCATCAGCAAAAGGCCATAAAATACAATGCTTGTCGAACAGATACATGTTTCTATCTTTGAGCTATGTCTTCGTCATTTTTTGCAAAGGGCATACTTTATTTTTAAATAACCATTTAAACAGATTTCGCATGGTAAGCATTCGGATGAAGCAAAGGATCTTTGCAGCCATGAGATGCATTGAGCGCAGCATTGGATGATAAGTAACAACGGTCAGCAGCTATTTCTTTTATTTCTAAGCTTTGATTGATATTGTTGATGTGTATAGGATTATTTAGGCCTAATAGCTTAATTCGTTATATTATTCCCCCCTTAAAGATTGAAGCCCTCATTTTGAAATGTTGGCGGGTCTATTATACACGCCTGTTCATTTATAATTCAAGATACAATCAATGTTGAGTAATTAGTAATCAGATTTCAGTTCATTTATAACTGTACCAACGAAACCAACCGTCGTAATTAATATAATTAATGGGGAATCAACAACTAACACCTATTGCTAGGAGGATGCTTCGTACAGCAATGGTCTTTCACTGCCACCTCGTGGTGAGGAAGTGAAATGTCTATTTAGAGAGTTCACACCAAACATTAAATCATACATACACGTATGGGCGCACACAGACAGACAGACAGACGGACAGACGGACAGACGGACAGACACCCCCCCCCCCCCCCCCCCCCCCCCCCCCCCCCCCCCCCCCCCCCCCCCCAACACACACACACACACACACACACATACACATACACACAAGCATACATACCAACATACCAATACATGCATTTATGTTTGCGTGTGTGTGTGTGTGTGTGTGTGTGTGTGTGTGTGTGTGTGTGGGGGGGGGTGTGAGTGTGTGTGTGTGTGTGTGTGTGTGTGTGTGTGTGTGTGTGTGTGAGCGTGTGTGTGTGTGTGTGTGTGTGTGTGTGTGTATGTGTGTGTGTGTGTGTGTGTGTGTGTGTGTGTGTGTGTGTGTGTGTGTGTGTGTGTGTGTGTGTACATAAAGTAATAATATATCGAGTTTGGTTATGTATCTCACTATTTACTTGTGAAACATATGGACTGTCTCTCATGTATATTTCTTACTTCAATTCCAAAATTGTGATAATAATTGATGTTTTTCTTACCATTGCCAGCAGCCCACTTAGTATTTGGCATGTTTTGCTTCCTCTAAGTATAAATGGTAGATTTGGCCTCAAGTCAACCTTCTAATTTACCTAATGAACAAAATGCCCACCTTCCTGTTTCAAAGGCAAAACTACTCTGGCCTGAATCACTATTCAGTTCATGCAACGGCACTGAAATTGAACTTCAACACAATTCTTAAGGTCAAAACAACGTTTAGACATGTTTTTTGGTATCCAGAGGCCAGGACTTTTTTGTAAGTGGACATTTTAGCTAGGTGAGGAGGAGGGGGATGGGGGGGGGGGGGGGTTGAGGCTATATGATATCAGTGAAAGCTATTAAAGTAATATGCGAGGCAAGTAGTAGTATGGCGGAAGCCAGAGGACCAGTAAGCCATTCATCAATAAATTAAGACAAAAAGAGTAAGAGTATCTCAGTGTAGATAATCAA
This sequence comes from Gadus morhua, assembly GCF_902167405.1. NCBI lineage: Eukaryota > Metazoa > Chordata > Actinopteri > Gadiformes > Gadidae > Gadus > Gadus morhua. Next base: position 15,901,011 of record NC_044058.1, read on the forward strand.
TTCATTTTGAAATGCAAGTCATTGAACAGAAGAGCATTTCATTTAAATTACTCTTTGTCTAAATGGGCACACACGCACACAGACCACAGACACAGATGGACGCATGCACACATAGACAGGCGCCCAAGCTAAGCCACAATTAGCACCCTGAAGTGTACGTTTAGTCACAGACCTATTGACACAATTATGGCAGCCAATTGTCAATAAACCTCTCAGTAGTGGGCACTTAATATTTCATGGAGCCGTTTGCTGCTCTAACTCCTTCCTAACATCCCTGAAATCCCCCATCCTCTCAGCCTTCCAGTCTGCCTTCCTTTCCCCTTCTCCTGCACTCTCTCTCTCTGTCGCTCTCTCTCTCTGTCTCTCTCTCTCACTCCATCTCTCGCTCTGTCTCGCTATCTAACCCCATGTCAACCAGCCATCTTCCCCTTTCTCCCTCTGCAAGGCTTTTTTAACGCAACCGTAGCGTTTTAGCCTCCTAAACAATGCTGGAGTACTCTGCCGTCTCCTTATTAATATTCTACTCGGCCATGTGGCTTCAGAGGGTCTGCTGCAGCATTTAGTGGTAGCACCGTTCGTAGGCCGCCTTGACAGTGTACACGAGCATGGAATGAATGACATTTTGTGTAGATGTGACGTATGTGTAGAGACCTAATGCTGTGAACCCAAATGTAGTGGTGGATACATGGTGAATCCATATATTTTCCCATATAATAAAGTTGATCTCTGTACGTCTCTCATCACTTCTAACATCCTGTCTCTCACTTGCCAGTCAAAGTAAAGGCAGGCTTATTTATTCATCCCATTTTCCCAATGACGGTCTCTTCAGGGGCTTCAGGGGTCTACGTTAGAATGAATTCTGACAGGGCCATAACCCCATATCCCTTCAGTCCTCATGAGGGAAGAGCAAAAACTGTGAGGGGTAAAAATAACAAAGAGACACAAAAGCATGCTTCGTCGAGGATGTCATGAGTTCAATAGAAAGCAGGCCACAGGTCATACATAATGTCATTTTAACAATTCAAATAGGCTTACATTTATAAAAGTCATTAGACAGCCAAAACCATGAAGGCTGAGAAGTAAGTCTTGCAGGTGCCTTGGTTGCATGACGATTGTTAAAAACACAAAACAGAGGCCAGTATGAAACAAGGATGGAAGCAGCAGGAGACCTCTGTTCTCAATGGTAGCTCAGAACTAATGATAATGCTGAGTAAAAGAGTGCTGGCCCCAATTTCCAGTCTTTCTTGTGACACTTTTGTTCGCTGTACCAGAGAGCCTGGGGTAAGATCCTGATGTCAAGGGAAGGCCAATCACAATTCAGGGCTGACAGTGACAAGCTGTTCTCGGGCAGATTGGTCTTGACACGATTCGAGTGGGCAGATCGGGACACTCGGTTGACCAATGGGCGGCTGCAATCATAAATTTGAATGCAAACGAAAGTACGGTATATACCCTATGGCTACTGGTCCACAGCGAATGCAGTTCCAAGTATAGAGAGCAATTCAGTGCTTAAAAATAGAAGTAGTAGCCACCATACCTCTGTCTGGGTACAGAGGTATGGTAATTGTGGCACCCATTGCACTCCTGACCATCCCTGGAAGAAGGGATCCCCTACACTGCGTTTCTTCTCAAGATTTCTTCCTTGCTGATTCAAGGGAGTTTTTTCTTGCCCGTGTGGGGGCATGGGTAAAGGGGGGTGTCACAAATATTTGGCCTGTTAAGCCCTTTGAGACTGTAATGGTGATTAAGGGCTATACAAATAAAATTGAATTGAATTGAATTGAATTGGGCTGTATGGGGTGGTAAATCTGTTGGAAGCTTGCAAATCTGGGGGTCAGTAATACCTTCAACAGAGCTTCACAGCGTGCCAAGCTGGACCACATGCCACAACCAGGGATGCGATGAAACGACCACGAGTGCATCAGTGTTGGGTAGGTTTAATCAGATACAGGGTTGATGTAGTGCCACCTGTAAAGGCTAATCTAATGTTGTGATGAGCCACGGAGACACACTCTCTGGAGACGATAGTGAGGGCTGACCGAATAAAAGTGTAAACAAGAAGGATCGGTTTTGGAGCCATCCTCTGATATCCGCCAGACCTTCTCCGCACAGTAGGAGCCTGTTTCACAGATAACACGCTCCACAGATAACCTTGTGAGACCGTCTTGATCTGACAAGTTCACATTCTATTTCTCTCTGCAGATCACTCTAGTCTGGATCGCGGTTGTAAGAATTAAAAAAAAAATGCTAAATGATATAGGAAACAAATCAATGCTGGCAGGGACTTCCAGTTAGAAGAACTGGCAACGCAATCTGCAACAATGGCTTTAGAAAGCTAAGGTTTTGAAACAATGGTGGCGCCCAACCTTGGTGTAGCAATCCACAGATCCGTTTAATATAAATTAGCCCAATGTTAAAAGATCTGCAGAAATATGTAAGAAAGGGTTTTCTTAGAGGAGAGTATTTTTTTGCTTGACCTCCAACAGGAGTGTCACTTATTTATTTAGTCTGATTGTTAGTCTGAACAATCCAAAACCACACCCATATGTGGAAATCAGTTGCTACCCAGCCAAGGCCAGACTGATGTTTGTTGCAAAATGCAACACTGAATATTTGCTTGGTCACACAAGCCAAACTCTGTCTCAGTACAGCAATGGTCTTTCACTTCAGTTGAAGGCAGTAACCATAGCCACTAACAGCCTTTCCTCCCCTTCCCCCTAAAAGAAAACCACACACACACACACACACACACACACACACACACACACACACACACACACACACACACACACACACACACACACACACACACACACACACACACACACACACACACACACACACACACACAGACACAGCCTGGACTGAACTTATCCACAGGAAAAGGGTTGCACTGTTGCAGGTAGTGGCAGATTTTCTGTTCTTACCACTGGCACACTCAGCCATTTGTCATGTCACTCTCCTGCACTCTGTTTTACTATCTCCATCCCTGCATTGTACCAGCAAAGTGTGTATGTGGCTCTGTGGATCTGTGCTATGTTCATGAGGTACCATATTCTGCATTTAAACCAAGTGCACACTGGTACACAAATTTCTCTCTCTCTCTCTCTCTCTCTCTCTCTCTCTCTCTCTCTCTCTCTCTCTCTCTCTCTCTCTCTCTCTCTCTCTCTCTCTCTCTCTCTCGCTCTCTCTCTCTCTCGCTCTCATCTGTTTAATGGATTTTTTTTTGGGGAAGAAGCCAAATCTTTGCAGCCGGCGGATGCTACACCCAACAAACCAGTGGCCATATTTTGTAGCCATTATCTGCTTGTGATAAGATGTAAGTAAGAAAGACGAGAGTGTAAAATGATCTTCCGTTTGAAGAAGTGTAAACCACCAGACCTGTATGTGTTTGGCGATACAGTATTTACTGTAAGAGGTTACCATCTCCCATGAGCATGCTTGTCTAGACGTTCATTTACAGATATTGAAAGATGGTGAGGGGAAGAGCTAAAGTTCAGACATAACAGATTAAATCTTGTTTCACGAAGAGGCTCAATATCTGACGACGTTTCAGATCTGTGGATTAAAGGCTGGCTTTGACAGAGCCTGGTGACCGCTAATCTTCAATGGCTACACGAACAGATGGTGATGCAATGATACTTGCAGTTTACGGCTATAGCCTACAACAGTATCCCGAATTTTATCCAGATGAAGTTCTAGTAGGCCTATTGCTTTTAGGAACAGGTAAAAACATTTAGTTGAACTAGGTGCGGAACAAACATCAATATGATATGATGAAATCGGGCAAGGCAACATAATGAATTTAAATCCATCCCTGCCTGTGGGTAGTACAAGCTATATCTTGAGTGTTGCAACGTAGGCTACACGATACGCGTCGTGGCTGAAACATTCACTTCAAGTCCCATGATTCCGCTTGGGTGCATCTCGCAGATAACGGCTGCGCGTGTGATCTCAATCGCCTGCTCGCGTACACCAGGAGGCGGGAGCAGCTCGAGCGGCTAGGGAACCCACAGCCAGGAGATAAAAGCGTGCGTGGGAGGGACTGGATAAGCTCCCCTCGCAGCTAACACCACAGCAACGGGGCGGGTGAATATAAACACATTCTGATTAAACTCAGAGCCTGCTGATAGCCACCATGTTTCAACGAGGAGAGGACGAGGCGGGATAAATGAAATGAACGGAGTAAGTCGCTGCTTCTTCTTTTTTCTTTATTTTTTACGCCAGCATGGATTGTAATATTTGATTCAGCAGTATTGGCATACTACCTTATGAACATTATTCTTATTATAATTATTGCAAACGAGTGGGCCTACATAATGTATCGTATGCCAAAGGCTTAAAGCTTTCGACCGTTGTTGAACTTGGAAGTGGGCTACACTTCTCTCTGCGTTCAAGTCACATAGACACGCATGCAGGCTAGATTATGTGCGTTTCAAAATAAGGATCCTGGTGGATGAAGCCTATAATCTCGGTTTACGTGGGTCGTTTTCTAAATTGGATACCCATTAATGTTGGCTACTCACAGTGCTTAAAGCGCATTTACCTAACGACCCGTGGATTTATATAAAACAAGCTGACAGAACTATCAGTCTAGCCCTTTAACACTACAGTGTAGCTGTGTGTGCACACCTTATAGCCTACATTAAACGATGCCAAGACACTTTGCAACGATGTTGCAATTAAAGTTGTTTATTTTTAACGCAAAACTTATCTTCCGTTATCAGGGAATGGTGTGGACGATGCTGTGCTGAGGACACATTGAGAGTGAGTCAGCTTGCTGTTGAAGCGGATGGCTTCTCAAGAGCTACTTTCAGACAAGGATGCGCGACAATACGATCCGACGAATGTCCTTGCATGGGTTCTCAGCGCTCTGCACATGCGCAGGACGGACAACTCAACAGGAGGACTCCCGTCGAAAGACCGCGAGTGCAGCGCGAGCAGGGCCTGCCAGGGATGGTGTAATTCAGCACCAAGGACGGCGCCACACATAGGGGGTGGCGGCGAGGTGAGACTAGGTCACCTAGCGGAAGAGAAAGTCATAGTTTGCTGCGACGAGGAATTGGAGACGTCTTTTACGTACGTCGATGAGAATGTAAACCTTCGACTGGCGAGCCCAGACTCCAGTCGCAAAGGTAACCACAAAGCCACGTGCAATGGCGACAACCCCTGCGGTGCCGAGTCGTTGCCAGAACTATCCTTCGAGGATCTTTCCTTCGGGGACAGTTTCGAGACCTCTTTAGACCAAGGTTTTGTCTGCGCGGTGACATTCCTCGTCACGGGGATCTCCTTGGTCATCATATCGTACGTGGTGCCCCGCGGCGTGGCGGTGGACCGCGAGAGTGTGTCCGCCAGAGAGATGGAGAGGCTGGAGAGGGAGGGCGCCCGGGTGGGAGCCCACCTGGACCGCTGCGTGATCGCAGGGCTGTGTCTGCTCACGCTGGGCGGCGTGGTGCTCTCCATCCTGCTTATGATCTCCATGTGGAAGGGGGAGGTGTACAGGAGGAAGGCCTTGGCCTACACCAAGAGGTCCACCAAACTGTACGGCTCCATCAACCTGGTGGCCAGAGCGAGTCCCAGCCAGTCCAACACCCATTTGGAAGTGGATGTGGAAGAAACTGTGACTTGATTATCTTTAAAAAAGCATTAAGTGCATTTGAACACTGCTCTTCCTTTTCAAGGGCACGTGAAGAACGTTCAAATATTGAAATGCTATTTTTGTCTGTAACCCATATACATGAATATCTTCTGGCAGTAGCCTGCATATTCAGCGTTACATGTTTTTGTCAACATAGCCATTTATTATTGTGTAAGTCTGCACATAGGACTGACCTGGAAAAGTGTTCATGCAGCTTGGAAACTATTTCTTGTGTCCACATAATGGTTGATATAAGCTGATAATAGACACAGAGAAACTATTTCAAAGGAAATTCTTCTAATTTTCGAAATAAATGGAAGAAAAGCCGCAGAGCGTTAAACCGAAGGGTGGAGATCCTTAGAGGCTTGGGTCACACGTTCTGGATACCTTTTTAATTTGTGCCGAAGAACTTTTAGAGCCTCCATTTACTACTGAGGCAGCTATTCATATTTAATGCGTATGTCTCCCGACAGTGAAATGCTGCATGCACCACACAACGGTCACACACACACACACACACACACGCACACGCACACACACGCACACGCACACACACACGCACATGCGCTCACACACGCGCACACACACACACACACACACACACACACACACACACACACACACACACACACACATATAACACACATAACCCACACATATAACACACACGTAACATGTACACATAACATGCACAAATACCATGCACACACACACACACACACACACACACACACACACACACACACACACACACACACACACACACACACACACACACACACACACACACACACACACACACACAGGAAACCAGTTTGCCCTTGGGGTGTGCAGGACATTGGCCATCCAGTCAGATGTTAGGACGTGAGGGTCAGTGGTCCACATGGTAATATCCAGTGACAGTGTCCTCTTGTCCTGCAATGCTGAGGTAAACCAGTAACGCCGGGCTCTGCAGATCTCAGGCAGGGCTCTGTGGCTATGTGGCTCTGATTGCAGCAATATAGCGTTTCAACTGAGTTCGGCAGCAGTGTAGGATATTGTATACCTCTTTGCTCCTTCTCTTCCCTCTCTCTCTCTCTCTCTCTCTCTCTCTCTCTCTCTCTCTCTGTCCTTCCTCTGCTCATTTATCCCTCCGCAAACCCACAACCTCACCGACACACACATACTCACATATGCGCACCCGTACTTACTCACTCGGATCCACACACACACACACACACCCACACACACTCGGTCACATAGTAGTATCTCCTGGGACGCCTCTGTTTCTAAGGACGTTGTCCTGTCTTTGACCCGTGTACTGCAGCAGCAGAGACTACGTTTACACTGGGTGCTGGTGCTTCTGCCAGGAGTGTGTGGCCTCTGCCACGGCTCCTGTCTGACCACAACTAAGTGCCTATGACAGTTCAAGGTGGTCTTCTGTCTCTTGCTCTCTCGCTCTGTGTCTCTCTGTAGTGCTCTTTTTCCGTCTCCCAGTGCACTTTCTCACTCACCTTTCGCTCGTCTACCTTTCTGGGCTCGCTCCCGCGTCCTCGCACATAAGAGAGTCGGTGGCCCACTTCCAGAGCATCTTAACTCCACACTGTAAGGAAGTAATCATTCACACCTATAAGGTATTATCATTTTTTTAGATGATTATATTTGATATCATCATGGAAGAGGTACGACTGGTGCAAAGGAATATATATAAGAGATTTATGGCACTGGGAGGCTCACGTTTTAAAAAATGGTGTGGTTAAAT
>NC_044058.1:15913389-15918389 GCF_902167405.1 Gadus morhua
TTGTATTGTTTTTTGTTTTAACAGATAAATAGTACCAAACTGTTAACTAGCTATTGCATCTTAAGTTAAAGGCACCCAGTGCAACTTTCGAGGCTTAAAAATAAACATTCAATTTCTAGTCTTTTTTACACGTAGTAAGTTTCAATAACTCCATACCATTACATACCGACATTCAAGCAGCAAAGATGAGACGTCGTTGTGTGGTGAGAACTGATAGAAAATCGATAACAACAACAATGCCGCCATTTTCTTTATTTTTTGTAACCTACAATAAATAAAGCAGGCTTCCAGTCAATGGAAAAATGGCTTCTCCCCACCGGCGATTGTTGTTGTTTACGATTTTCTATCAGTTCTCACCACACAGCGACGTCTCATCTTTGCTCCTTGAATGTCGGTAATGGTATGGAGTTATTGAAACTTACTACGTGTAAAAAAGACTAGAAATTGAATGTTTATTTTTCATTGAATGTTTACATAAAGTTGCACTGGGTGCCTTTAAGATCTTTTTAGTTAAAAACTGTATTTTTAGGACACTTTTTCCCTTCCTATTCTTTTGATGTACAGGGTTGGTAAGGGTTAGGAGACTGTTAATCATGCACTCGTGTTGGGAACCTTGCACACGCTAATAGAAATTCTACCTAAATGATGTTTTAGTTCAATGGCCAAAGTCAACCAGAAGAGGGCAGCACTAGACCTCTAAACACTGAGGGAAACACGGCCTGAACTCTGCATGTCTCTCACGCTGCCCAGACCGGACGCAGGCTTTGTGGATGCTCAGGATCACAACCCCCGACCTAGGTGGAACAGCAGGTACTCCTTAAGGTTCAGATACAACACAGTATCAAACCTACCATTTCATCAACTGGTATTGCTTTCATGGACCACTCACTCTCTCTGCGACACACTCTCTACCTCCGTCTCTCTCCTCTCTCTCTCTCTCTCTCTCTCTCTCTCTCTCTCTCTCTCTCTCTCTCTCTCTCTCTCTCTCTGTCTCCCTCTCCCTCTCCCTCCCACTCTCACCCTCACTCTCACCCTCACTCTCACCCTCACTCTCACTCTCACTCTCACTCTCTCAATTCACTTCAAATTAAATGATCTCTCTCTCTGCTCTGTGTCTTCATATGTCCATGCATAACACCATCTTATTCTCTGACAAAAGTTGAATCACACCGACAGGCCACGTTTTAGTTTTTATACTGGCAGGACTATTCCCTTTCCCCAGTGAGGTGTTGTGCAACATCTGGCTCCGTCTCCATATTGATCTTGGCCGAGGTCAGAGTTGGGGTATGAGGAGGTTGTTGAGTAGGACGAGGAGTAGGTGGAGGAGGAGGGGGGAGGGAAATAAGCAGGAGGAGGTGAGGAGGAATAGGAGAGATGGGGGGAGATGAGGGGAGATGGGGGGAATTGGAGGAGGAGGAGATGGAGGAAGAGGAGGCGAAGTTGGGGGAGAAATAGGTGAAGGAGGAGGAGAAGGAGGTAGAGGTAGGGGTTCTGTTTTTGTTTTGGCCCACTGTGTGTCTGTTGTCATGTGTGGCTTCACGCACGGTGGGTGCCAGCCCCACTGGAGAGCTGGCGAAAGGCAAGAGTTGAATAATGGATCTGGACCAACGTCTCCTCAAACCACCAAGTCAAGAGAGAGATATTCTAAAACATATTTTTACATTAACAGATATCCCCCCCCTCCCTTACCCATCCGTGTTTGGGGCATTCATCAATCCTCCTTCTCCTCTTGTCATCTCCCCAGCGTGAGACAGAGTATATTATCTTTTCACCCTTCCTCCTGTGTAACGTTGTTGTTTGTTCATGTGTGTCCCGGCACCATCTCTGGTTTCTCTCACCTCCCGGCCTCTTAACTCCCACCCACTATGGCGGCTATCATTTCTGTTTTTCTTGTTGTTGTTTTTGTTTTGCCACCTATGGCGTGCAGAGAGTCTTCTGCAACTCATACACAGATCAAGACTCCAGAGATCTGATCTGCCTTAATGCAATAATACCACGACTCCCTCCCCCGCCATCTGCTTGCTTCTACTCTGCAGGTTGGAGCTCTTTTGCGGGAAACACTAGCACACAAGCGTATCTGTTCACTTCTCAGGTTTCCCAATGGCCTGGCGCGCCGATGGGGATAAGAGAGGTGAAACATTCTCATCATTATTCTAACCTTCATATTCACTTTTCACTTTTCCCCTCCCTTTCTTCCCATTGCCAGCCTCCCTGCCTCCCACCTCCTCCTGGCCTCCCTACCTCCTCCCTGCCTCCCACCTCCTCCCGGCCTCCCTACCTCTGACCTCCTTTCACCTCCTCCCTGCCTCCCACCTCCTCCTGGCCTCCCTACCTCCTCCCTGCCTCCCACCTCCTCCTGGCCTCCCTACCTCCTCCCTGCCTCCCACCTCCTCCCGGCCTCCCACCTCCTTCCACCCTCTCTTCTTCCCACCTCCTCCTTTCCTCCCATCTCCTCCCTTCCTCCCTCTGTTCTCCCAGCCTTACAACTCCTCCTGCTCTCCAAGCTCCTCCTAGCTCCTCCTGGCCTCCTGCCTCCCACCTCCTCCCGAACTCTCACCTCCTCCCGGGCATCAACCTCCTCCCTGCCTCTCTGCTTCCCAGCTCCTGCCGTCCTCCCAGACTCCCACCTCCTTCTTGCCTCCGCCGTCCTCCCAGCCTCCCATCTCCTCCCAGCCTCCCTGGTGCCCACCTCCTCCCTGCCACCCGGCATTCTACCTCCATCCGGCATCCCAGCTCCTCCCTCCCTCCGAGCCCCTCCTGGCCTACCTACCTCCAACCTCCTCCCAGCCATCCCAGCTCCTCCAAGCCTCCCACCTCCTCCAGGCCTACCTACCTCCAACCTCCTCCCATCCCCCCTCCCTCCCACCTCCTCCTGGCCTCCATAGCTCCAACTTCCTCAAAGACCCCCACCTCCTCCTTGCCTCCGCCCTCCTCTCGACCTCCTGGCCTCCTCATCTTCATGTTTCTGGGAGTTTCCTTCCTTCCCTCTGTGGTCCTCTCCTCTGAAGAAAAGTCCTCCCTCTCTACAAACTGCTTGTCATTGCTTGCCTGCGTAATGCAGACTCATGGATATCTGGTTAACCTGTGAAGCCATTTCCTTGCATTGTTCTTGACAATTTCTCATTTAACTTACATCCCATAATAAAACATGTGTATCAGTTCCACATTAACCACAAGCCTTGCATTCCAGATGTCACCCAGATGACCAGACCAGAAGATTGCATTTGTAGACTGATTTCAATGTCTGCTCTGATTAGGTACAGTTTCCAAACAAGCAAAACACACAAGCTACAACCTATATGAAACACACATGAGGAGAGGTCAGTGGTGATCAACGTTAACCACAAAGAAAACTCCACATACGTTGACCTGATATGAAACAGTACCCTGCAATCCCTACATGGTCCTGCTATATTGACAAGACTTTTTTATTGGGCCCACTTCCTGTCATTGATCTTGTTGATTACATGTAAACTTCAGCCCTGACACATGGCAGGGGAGCCCAGCACCAAACACAGACCCTGACGTAATGTTTTCTCCTTCCCAATTACTGTTACACTGAAACCAGTATGTAGATCTCCATTTGAATGCACCTTAGGCTGATCAAATTCCTTGAGTCACAACACAGCCGAAGCCAAACCCACAACTCTTGCGTGTGACTTCATTTAGTTCTAAAACATTAATTACGTCATCGGCCTCTGTGCTGTTTCTCTTTTCTTTTTTTCTCAGCCGGCGGCCAGCGATGGATGATGTCATCCAGACGGCAGTGGGCTGCCATTCAGAATCTCTCTTTGTGTTGTTGCGTACACAAGGATCCTGAGGTGCATTCCTACCTCCATAACTTTGATAAATGGATCGGGGAGGCGGGGCAGGGGGTGGTGGCGTGCCCGGGACCGAGGCGATTGGCAGGTGTTTGGTATTCACCGCCGGCCCCCGTGGACCGTCTCGCTGTCTTGACTCGGCTGCGAGACTTGGAGCGCGTTCAGATATCGGATGAGTCATCCGCCATAGACGGCCTCTGAGGTGACCAAACTTTCAGCTTCCGTCTCTCACACACACACACCCACACACACACATACACACACACACACACACACACACACACACACACACACACACACACACACACACACCCACACACCCACACACTCACACACCCACACACACACACACACACACACCTCACATGCAGACACCGCACACAGACACACTCAGATACACACACACTTGCAGACATACACACACACACATACACATCTTTCAGACACATGTTGGCCCCACAGGCACATGCTGATACACACACACACTTGTAGACGGACAAACCACACACAGACACATACAAACAACACACACACACACACACACACACACACACACACACACACACACACACACACACACACACACACACACACACACACACACACACACACACACACACTCGCAGACACATACCACAAGATAAATGACCTATCAGCCTGTTTATTGACATGGATAACATAACTCCTCTTTCATTATGCGTCTGTCTTTACCCAGAGCTCATCAATTTTTCCTCTTCCAAGGGCTCTGACGGGGTTATTATCTAGATTCCTCTCTGTCCCTTTTGCCATCTATTCCTCCCTTATATGTCTTTTGCCCAAGGTGAAAGAGGCAGGTGGAGAGGTCTTAAGGGTAGAGGGGAGGGGGTTCTGCCTGGATGTCCCCTATGCCAAGATTGGTCTTGTGGGCGTGGAGGGAGGGAGGAGGGGGGCTGGATGGCTGGGTGTACCAGCATTGGGTCGGGACTGGGGGGAGAGGGACCGACAGTAGCGAAGCAGTCGAGGACGGAGGTGGGGGGGAGCGAGGAGCGAGGGAATGACGTGATCCCCCCTTTATCCCAGCCAATAAAACAGAGTGGCCGGTGAGATCCGGATCCGTACGTGCTGTCAAATTCAATAAGGTAGTGCTTTAATGTTTTCTTTTAATCAACCAAATTGCATTACGCACCGCCGCCTTCGCAG
>NC_044058.1:15923389-15970027 GCF_902167405.1 Gadus morhua
CTGCATCTCCATAACCCGGCCACCCCCACCCCCCGCCCACTCTCTCCCCTTGGAGCGGTGCTCCCCTCGAAACAAACACACAAATCCATGAATACAGGCTTGTATAATGGATCCTAATCTTCAACATGGATCTTCCAGGGAGCCGCCAGGGAGATGTCTGCCGCACTTGTCAAGGAAGGGCCAGCGAATCTGTGTCGTCCCGATCCGTGACGGACAATAGGATCCCAGCTCTTTATTGGCATTAACAACCCACACTTTTCGGCACAACACACATTTTCCCAAACTGTCTGCATTCCTTGAGCAATTAAAGCATTTATCTCACTCTCCCTCTACTGCCTGTTTTTTTGTCTCGGTCCTGGCCCTCGCCAGCGGTACAACTATGTCGGTCGGCTCCTCTTGCCGTTCCCGGGGGCCAGAGCTGACACAACCAATCGGTAGAGGCAACCGTGATCTGACGAATAAAAGGAACAGAGGATTACTGCGAGGAGGACGTCTGGGGTTCGGGACGCAGTGAGAATTGCACAGGGCGTGCCATTGTTTCCCAACCACCAATCGCTTTTTGGCAGCTGCCAAGCCTTTTCTTTCCTAAAACCTGACCAGAGTTGGGCCTGCTCTGGCAGAGCGCTCATAAAAAGAGACATAGAAAGCAAAGCAGGGAAATAAGAAGCATTTGTGTGGCTTGGGGGCTTTCTGGGTTTTGAGATGAACTAGAATAAGAACCTCTCTCCGGGGTTAGAGGGTGATGGAGGGGTGGGCGAGGGGAGGCATGTCGGATGGGAAAATAGCGAATGTTGACTTGAGTGCGGTGTCTATGGAAGTGACACCATCATGGCGATAAATCAATAAGATGGGTCTATGGGTTTGGTCTTGACATTGGCCAGTTTTCTGGGCAAATGGACATGGTCCACAACAATCATCATCTTTTCATTCCATGAAGTACAAGTATTTTTACTACTTTGTACAGAGGTGTCTATTTTGGGATATTTTCTTCGCACACAGATGTGCTCTTCAAGAAGACATAGAAGAGAAAGAAAATATGAGATCTTTTATCCTGTGTATTATTAGAATATAATCTTTCGACGGTAAAAGTCCTTACTGTCAGAGACACTCTTATAGTACGTGTGGAGCATCTCCCACAGAGTCTCAACAGGCCAGGTCAGACAGACATGAGGGAGAGGAAAGAGGAAGACAGAGCCATAGGTGAATGGAGACATCCAACGTCAGCCTGCATTTAATACTCGTAACTGCTTGTCAACGTTTCTCTATTCCCTACGCAGAGTAAAATGGAGTGTGCGACTGAGTGAGAGAGAGTGGAGGGGTCCAAAGCACTTCATGTCATTTATAGGACAGAGCTGGACAGTGTCAACTACTGCCACATTAAACTGTTTACCTTGGATGCGTTCAGGTCATTATTTATTGCTTAAGTACAAGTTTTCATTACCGTGAGGTTTTGTCCAAGCATCATTAACAAATATCGCTCAGCCGCTGTCGTGCTCTTCCGCGCCAGGTGCACCGGTGCACTTGGCAAGACAAATATAAACACATCCTGTCCATAAAGGCACCCAGAGGTTTTTGACATTGTCCAGGTTAGCACACCAACCCAAATAATCCCACCTCAACTTCTGCACCATAAAGTTCATCATTAGGAACTGTTTATTTTGGAGATATTATATTTGAGTTCATTTTTCATTGCTCACGGGAAAAGAAGGTTTCATACACGAAATGGAATGCGTGCTAAAAAAACGGAAATTATGTCATGAAGGTTTTTATTTTATTTTGGTAAAACATTTCTAGCCATTGAGGGACGGATGATGGGCTATCAGAAGGGTCCAAGAACCGCCACTGTTGTTGGAGTGGAGCACTCGTAACGACCCATGTGATCTGGAGGGAAGTGGGTGTAAACGACCACTGCGGGAGCCGGCGGGAGGTGCACGTAATCAGGGAGGGAGGGTGGGGAAGGTGAAATCGAATGCCATTCCTACGGCGGCGGCAGTGCACACCAAGTCCACTCCACCGAGGCAGTATGAGAAACATCTGTTTCAACATATTTCACTTCCCATCGCAGGGTTCTTTGTCGGATCGGGGCAGGCGACCTCGATGTCGTTCTGTTTTTTTTTTTCCTGTCTTCTGTTTTTTTGGCTTTCGGAGGCTGCAAGGGTGCCCAACGCCTCTCTTGCCTGCAATCCAAGATTATGACTGTAGAGGTTTGCTATTGTTATGTTTTGACTGCTAACCATGATTGTTGTCACAGTCAGACATGTGGTAATTCCCGCTCTACTATTACTGGGTGAGGGTGGGGGTGAGGGTTATGGACGGTGGCTGGGGATGGGGGGGTAGCGCTCCAGTGGCATATTGCCTTTTTCAGACACAGCTCGCCGGTGAGTGAGACCATAAGCTCGAGTTTAGGCCTTCTTCTTCTGCTGCTTCTTCTTCTCCTCATGTGCCAGAGTGAGCATGGGCAGTCACCATTGAAGGGGGACACAGAATGACTGATGCAGCATCAAGGCATAGAGGCATGAGCTCCTAGGCAATAACGAGTGTTCTACAGTTACAATTTGTGACACCTCATGACAATAAATATAACGATATAGTACTGATGCTATTGGCTTTCAAAATGGTCCTATATTCGCCAGACTTCACCAAAACTGTACTTAAAAGACTGACCACATATATCAAGGCTATTAAGGCTAGCAATACAAACATGTGAAATGAATGTATGTTTGGTAATGTTGATCATGTAACTCCAACAGACCATGGTATGGTCTGTTGGATTTCTCCCCCACTAAATGAACTACAGTGTCTTTCCCGTGCTCCACTCTTCTCATAAACAACCTCTCCAGATTGCAAGGAGGACAAGATGCTCTTTGTGGAACGTTTGCACAACGGTGCATGCCATAACGTTCATTGATATTAAAACTGATTCATGGCATTATTTTCCAGGCAGGAATATATTGTTCCCATGTAACTTGTAATGTCAGCTAGTTCCGAGTTTCATGTCATTATTAACATGGTTTATTTTGACAAATAAATCCTCTGACTGAACTGTTGTCGGGGAAGGAAGGGGAGATTAATCAAGGCTGTGAGGCTGCCGTTATCAGTAAATAAGATTTAAGGAGGCCCGCGTGTTGCTTGTGGGTATTGGTTTCCTTCAGTCGTGTCTGTGCTGCTGAGGCTGCGACTTTCATATTTTGACATGCCTTTTCTGGGCTCACAGGGGACGGAGTGAGCGCTGTGGAGTGAACATATGAATATAATATTACCGGTATCTATGTAAGGCAAATAGCTATTAGGGCTAATATGTTAACATTTGGGGCAATGTTAACGCATCCGAAAAATTGGATCAGAGGAGACATTTGCCAACATTTAACACACATTATACTTTTTTTTTTTTTTAATTTTAAAGTCTAATTTAATCCCTGTTTAAGCATCCCGCCAACAAATCTTGTGATCCGAGCAGTCTGGACAGAAATAACGTTTTTGGAAAATCTGACCCATTGTGTTCCATAGATGCAATTGCGAAGGGCGTTTTCAAACATTGTCAAAACTAATATTGTATTTTACAGACAATTGGTTTAGTAAAAAATGACACAGAAATGTTCACCAACACTTTGCGCGACTCAAACGGAACCGTTTTCAACCTAAAAAAATGTGGGGTTTACTTACCCTTTAAAACACACAATGGAAGCCTACACAAGTGGTAGCAGGCATCAGAGCTCGCATATAGAGCACTATGTGTGTCCATCAGGCTGGGCCACTGCCTGGCGCCTGCATTGTTATTTCTTGTTATTTCAAATCCAAGCAACAAAAAAAGAAAAAAAACACGACCCATGCAAGATGGTTTTGGTCTGCTCGTAGGGGTCATGTTAGCTCCATGCACGTGCGCATCCTGGGCCGTGTGTTTTGCACGGTCGGGCCTCATGCACGGGTCCAGCAGAGGGGTTTTCGCACAGACACGTCACAGATATGGCTCTGTACGGCCCGCGCTGCGTCATAGTCTGCTGCCAGGCATAATTACAATGTCAGCCTGTCTCAAAAAGCACGCTTACCGGAATGAGAAGGGGGCCCCCCTTACTGCATCT
This sequence comes from Gadus morhua, assembly GCF_902167405.1. Taxonomy (NCBI): domain Eukaryota; kingdom Metazoa; phylum Chordata; class Actinopteri; order Gadiformes; family Gadidae; genus Gadus; species Gadus morhua. The sequence continues at coordinate 15,927,469 of NC_044058.1, forward strand.
GGGCCTGTACTCCGGGGGCCGCAGGGGCTGTGAAACGCTCATCTTTGACCGGCCGTAAAAGCAGAAGCAGAGAAAAAGAGCTGGCTCACTGACAACATTTGGATTTATAGCAACAATAATCACACATGCTTTTTCTGTGCCGCATGTATTGCGTGTAGGCTTGATGGATTTGTTGTCATTGAGAAAGAGCGCATGGAAAAAATATATGTCACAAATGCACATAAACCTGGCAACGCAGATTTGCCTGAGTCAAGCATCGGTCGCAGAGTGTTAATTATATATTGCAGTCCCGAGGTTGCATGAAGTTGAGCCGTTTAGTAGTTTAGTAGTGGCTACATAGCGTGAGCTATCTAGGTCATGAAGCCTACAACTCTGTTCCCATCTAGGGAATTTCAACAGTTGCCTTCTACCCTTTGATGAATGCTATTGTTGGTCACTCAGCTATGTTGCGATCGTTCATAACGTAGGTCACTTTGGCACAGGGTCATTCCCTATGTTTTCCAACAGATTATGCACGAGCAAATCCGTCCTCACCCTATATTCAGCAAGTTCAAAGTGACTTTGGATGGCTGCAGGGAGGGGCTTGCTCCAATGAGAGAGACAAAGGTGTTTTGATTTCATAATGGTGTTCTCACATCATCATCGTCATCACCTGACACAGCTTGTGTAACGTCAGAAGCGCGCAGTCTATTCTGGCCCTATCCTCCCAGAGGAAGCAGCTAATAAACCCTGTGACTAGAGGCTTAGGACGCGAACGCCCTCGTTAGTGGTCAATGTATCCTTCACAGCAGAAAGACACTCTCTTTCTCTCTCTCTCTCTCTCTCTCTCTCTCCCTCTCTCTCTCTCTCCCTCTCTCTCTCTCTCTTTCTTTCTCTCTCTCTCTCTCTCTCTCTCTCTCTCTCTCTCTCTCTCTCCCTCCCTCCCTCCCTCCCTCCCTCCCACTCTCTGCCTAATGCTGTGCTGTGGGTGATGAATGAAGCACGTAATGGGCTGCCTAATATCCGGATTCACACTTTCCACTCACTTCTTTGGGGAAAGCAATCATAACTGCCCAGAAGCAGAAAGCATTGCATGGCAATTTTTACTCAAACGAAAATAATCGTTCCATCTAACAAAAATAGAATAGTTCAATTCACATAATTCTGAAACACAAAAGGTAATTTAAAAACAACAACAAACAATGGTTAAGGATTCGTTCAATAAAGAGTATTTAACACACAAAAATGAATTGATGATGTAACATATATTCAGTGGAATACTAATTATTATAAATACATTCTCAATAGTGATAAGTAGAGGACTGTTGACAATATCTCGTTTGCATGTGTGTGTGTGTGTGTGTGTGTGTGTGTGTGTGTGTGTGTGTGTGTGTGTGTGTGTGTGTGTGTGTGTGTGTGTGTGTGTGTGTGTGTGTGTGTGTGTGTGTGTGTGTGTGTGTGTGTGTGTGTGCGCATGTGTGCATTTGCATGGATATGTGCTGTGTGTCTCACCACAAAAATTTCATTTTTGAGAATCAATGCTTACCCTTCAGATTGGGAATAATTTGAATGGAGACACAGTTTTATTATGTTTCACTATTTGTCATCTTCAATCACAAGGAATGGCCAGACCTTTACAAAGATACAATTCTGTGTGGTCACATAGCATGCGCTCTGTGGCAGTAAGACGATCATGATGGACAAAGACCACCGGCCAGCATCTTTTGAAATGTATGAAGGGTTTCATATTCACAAGTTTAACATGTCATTTATATTCACTAATATGATTGGACATTACACTTGATTTGATAATAATAACCTGGCGTAAGAGAATTTGTTGCTATGAGATGATGAGTCAAATAGGTTAGTACATTTTTTTTACGCTTTATTGTTTAAGCAGAAATGTCTGTTTTCTATTGATAATATCTGTATGTCTATGTTCTAAGAGGGAGTTAAACCTAAATTCTATTAGCTTAATGTGCATCTGAAGTACATGCTTTTCAGACATGCCACAGAGCACATCATTCAACCATAACCTCTCGTTGGCATACATACAAACTCCTTCCATAAAGAACTTACTTCTTCAAGTTTTGTTGCAGGACGTTCTCTGGGATATTGTAGAGGCTGTACTGGGTTCAGCACGTCACTGTATCCAAGTCAGCAAAGGTTCTGGGAGCCCGTGTATTGGAAGGTTTGACTGGATGCCATGGGAGCAGGCCACAGCAGAAAAACAGGTCAATACTGACTGTAAATGGCATGATTGGATGCTTTGTGGTCTGACCGTTTTGGAGCTCTGCACAAATTTTACTCGGGTTCATAAACCTCTTTTGGTTGTTCGAAGCCCTTCACGATAAATCCAAAGGTGTTGAAGGAGCGGCACATGGGAGCTGCTACAGCGAAGGACAAAATGCACATGACTTGCGGAAATGTGTGTGTTTCCACAGTGCGAGGAAGTAAAGGAGCTGGAATTACTTATTATAAAAAGTTAGTTGGAGGCCAATAAGTGTCAACGCTTCACCATAATAACAGGTTCTTCTGCAGTTACAATTTGTCAAACTCATGACAGTACAAATATGAACATATTGTAATGATCCTATGGGCCCTAATCTTTCAACGTTTGTCTTATCTTCACCAGACTACAGCAAAACACTACAAAGAAGAATCACCACATGTATTGAAACTATTAATGCCAGCAACACAAACTAGTGAAAATGACAGAACAAAAATAAAAAAGGAAAGATTAACGGTGCTAGGACGCTTGCTCAACGGATTCCTTTCCAATCTATTTTTGTTTTACTGAAACTCACGTAGCTGTCACATGTTGTAAGGGGAACACAGCCTCTCCTCACTCCTGTAACACAAACCACCTGCTGACCCCTGCCCAAGTCATCCCTGGCCTGGGGGTGGAAAAGTAACGTCAGTGAAGATGCACACATGGAATTTAGTTCCATGCTGGTTGAGGAAGATGATCCTCTCGAGCGAGATAAAGAGAGGGAGACCAAAAGAGAGAGAGGGTTAGACAGAGAATGTGCGGGAGATAGAGAGAGAGAGAGAGAGAGAGAGAGAGAGAGAGAGAGAGAGAGAGAGAGAGAGAGAGAGAGAGAGAGAGAGAGAGAGAGAGGGTGAGAGACAGAGAGAGGGGGTAAGAGATAGAGCGAGACAAAGTGAAAGCTTCCTTGGGACAGAAGACATGTGGGACCACTACTCTAGAACCGAGTGCAGGCCTTGCCTTGGGGAGGACACCCCATGGTGCTGCTCTGGCGTAAGGGCGGTGCCTCCTGATGCCCTCCTATGATTGTCTTCAGATCTTTCTCCTCCAAGGGATGAAGATAGAAACCTGACCAGATGTTAAACAGAACTATCTGTGAAGTCGCCCTTGGAAACAGTTTGGAAGAGGCCAGGCACTTTGTATAAAATATTTGGCAGGGGATTGGATGAACCATCTGTCTATCACCGTGTAGATAGTGTTGATCAAGTAGTTCCTCATGGGACGCTGATTGGTCTGAACCACTGCGATCCGGCCACAAACGCACATCTTGAAGCCTGGCTATATGGATTATCGCGGGATTGTAAAATCGCGATCCAACTGCCTCCTCGCAAGGTAATGAAGATGGTTCAGGAGGGAGGATGAAAGGTGGAGAGAAGAGGGGAAACAAAGCAAATCAATCCTTTGGAATCCCTTTATGATTGGTTCTTTGCTTCCTAAACCAATGCCGCTGATTTGATTTCAGGGATGCGGAGAAACTTCAGCCTTTGCCTTCGTCTTCCAGGGGCTTTGGTTAATAGAAAAGGTGCATTTGCACGCATCTACTGTATGTGTCTTTGCATTGGTTGTGTGTGCGATACTGTATGTGTGTGTGTGTGTGTGTATGTGGACGTGCCCACAGTTGAGATAATGGTTGGACAAAGGACAGTTTTATCTAAACAAACAAACAAAAAGGGCGACTGATGCAACAATCAAATCAATCTGGATTTGATAAACACACATGGCACGGTAATTGCCATTCTCTCAAAGATATAACTTTTTCCAGTACATCAGAAAGCATACTGAACCACAATAGGGGCCTAAATCAGCAACTGGAGCTTTTTTCCTACCATCCTATTTCTTGGAGTCAACCACATGGGAATGATTGCAAGACCCTTACTCTGTTCCAAGCTCTGGAGAATGGTCTGGCTGACCCCTGCCTTTAAACACAAAATACCCTGGCAGGTGCCAAATGCGCCCCAAACAAAAATAACCATGAAAGAGAACCGTGTGGTCGACGATCAACAAATTAGCAGTTGAGATCTTTATGTGTAGGCCCAGGTTCCTATGGATGTTTTTTCTGTATCACACTTAAGTTTCCTAAGGAAACCACAGGTACCCCCCACCGCCGCCCCCCCCCCCCCCCCCCCCCCCTTCCCCCCATCTCCTCTGGAAATGAAAAGATGCGGTGTGCGTTTGAAACGATAAACATGATACTTTTTAGAAAGATCTGTAGATTATGTGGATGACATAATAGATTCTGACTTCATATTTTCTCCGCCTCAGAGAATTAATTGTGATGAATTCTTTTTTTGTTTGTTCCCAAACAAAGAGCCAAGATCAATGGTGACGACGTTTCCAATGTTGATTGTTTGAACTTGAGAACTCCTTCAGCTGTACATACAAAGGTTATTCAGCAGCATGGCAGTGCTGTAGTCTGACTGTGGGAATTTCGTGTTTCAGATGAGCATGGAGACATGGATCTTTCTAAAAGTTATTTTTTTATCAAATTATAGAAGGTTATATAGAAAACATATATAATCAATTGTCAATGAAAAGTTGAGTTATCAGACGCACTAAAAATGTGAACAAAACTCAAACAAAGGCTTTAGAAGCAGACAATACATTTATTAAATACAGACAAGGAATCAATGCAAAGTGCTTAAAAGACAAAGCTTAATTTTCACAGAGGTGTGATCGTAGGACAAACACAGTGTTGAGCAATGTATTAATCGCTAAACTGTTTAATATGGTTTTGCCTCATTCGGTTTTCATCCTGCTCCCTACAAGAGGCCAATCTCTGATCATCTCACACCCGGCCCTGCCAGAGCCCTTTCTCTTGCCCCCACTTTTAGTTGATCATCGGACAGTAAATATTTTTGCCTTCAGAATGTTTAATTTATCCCCCCACTACTCTGGAGGAGTTTATCAAACAATTGATCTGGATTCACCTTCATCCTGTTCTCCTTCTCCTCCCTGCCAGACATCTGTCTCTAGCCACCTATTGCTCTTTAAGGAATTGATCAAAATAGCAACTGAGGCGTTTGTATTAGCATCAAATGGCCCTCATTTTGTCCTACAATCAAACACCAGATCCCCCACAGACCAACAGTTCTTGGACCATTCTCTTCAACCTCGAGACGGTGCAGGCCGTTTGAGATTGGCTTTATTTGAATCACGGTAACCCAATTGGAATCAGTGGGTTAAACCATTCTGTATGTTCACAGCTGTGTTTTGTAATGAATTAGAAAAATAATGGGAGGTCGTGTAGGATTAACACGCAGAACAAGAAGGCAGAAAACGAGAATCACTGAAGGAATGCGGTGGCTGTTATCCTGCGAGCCCACATTAAAGCATTTGAAGAGAAGCATTGACTCAGCGGTCTATTTGGAGACTTGCACCTTGATTTGAATGTAATCCTACAACAGGTTTCGCTCGTAACACTAATTATGGGTCAGCTACAGATAGTAGACTCAATGAGTGATGATAAGTCTACTAACCATGCATAAAAGGAGCAGTCCCATAATCAGCGTCACAATGACATGTTCTCCAATGACACCTCTGTGAAAAGGGTCTTTGGTCTGAGAGTGGCCGTGACGGAATTTGATTGACCTAAAGTGCTCGTGGAGAGGGGTCACTTTTGTATGTGTTCCTTGTAATCTTTGGTGACCTGAACTGGACTTTTGACGAGAGGAATTCTAGAAGAATTTCAATTTTGTTTTGGCTGTCACTGCCCAGAAGGGATGAATGGACCTTTGCCACTAACAAGTCTGGCTGATATCACTGATCAATGACTTCGAAATACCTTTAAAATATTTATTCAAGCTGTTAGCACTAAGTGGTTAATCATTGGTATGCATGCAAGGTAATTGATAATATTATGATGCCGAGTACTTGAGCATTCAGGACGCGAATTTCTCTCCCCTTGGATACCAATGTCACCATGACGCAGGCTGGTGGGAGAGAGGGAGAGAGAGAGAGAGAGAATGAGAGAGAGAGAGAGAGAGAGAGAGAGAGAGAGAGAGAGAGAGAGAGAGAGAGAGAGAGAGAGAGAGAGAGAGAGAGAGAGAGAAAGAGAGAGAGAGAGATAGAGAGAGAGAGAAAGAAAGAGAGAGAGAAGAAGAGGGAAAGGAAGACAGAGAGAGCGAGAGAGAGAGAGAGAGAGAGAGAGAGAGAGAGAGAGAGAGAGAGAGAGAGAGAGAGAGAGAGAGAGAGAGAGAGAGAGAGAGAGAGAGAGAGAGAGAGAACGAGAGGGAAAGGGAGACAGAGAGAGAGAGATAGAGAGAAAGAGAGAAAGAGAGAGAAGAAGAGGGAAAGGAAGACAGAGAGAGCGAGAGAGAGAGAGAGAGAGAGAGAGAGAGAGAGAGAGAGAGAGAGAGAGAGAGAGAGAGAGAGAGAGAGAGAGAGAGAGAAAGAGAAAAAAAAATTAAGTGTGAGCAAAGGAAGAGAAGGGGAAGAGTTGTATCGGAAATTAATGTCTCTAATAACATTTCTGTGGTCAATCAATCCAGTGCAACTCACCCCTGTCTGTGGTAACATATCCAAATATTTCCCAGACACATTTTTCACCGCTGTCTCTTGCTCTGGCTCTAATCTGGGTCCTGATAGAGGACCACGAGCCCCAAGCCTTCACACTTCCCAAGCCCCTGGTCTCCACCAGACCACCGCTTCCTACCGCAGGACCCCCCGTTGCTCAGCAAGCCACTCAGGCCAGACCGCCAGTCTGCCCAGCACAAGAGCCCCTATCCCCTCCACCCTAAGCTCAACACTCAAGCACTCAGGATGGACACAGAGACCAGCACCCCCCCAGAGTGCGTTCTCAAAGAGAGCCCCCATACTGAGGGAGGTCAACCTAGTCCCCCCCCCCCCCCCCCCCCCTCAACCCACAGGCTCTTAATCTAAAGTAAAAGATTGCATGCTGTTATATTCCCCTTATGTGTTCTTCACAACATATACCAGCCACCACCTTATGAGTCAAGGAGGAACTCTATCAAGACAATCGGCCAGGTTTTCATCAGTGGTGAAAACGATGAGGTCGTGTAATGGTATTAATCCATCAGCACTACGTTATGTATGCATGGGTAGGCACACCCTGGGAAATGGGTTTACACGGAAACCATGAAAGAGCTAGGCTTCTGGACGTGTTTTTATTTCTCATATAATATGTATACGATTCTTGTATAATCTATGCTGCGGTACTAACCGGTTGATAGGAAAACATGTTTACAACACCACTAAATGGAACTCAGTCCCCCATGTTGAGTTTGGACGTGGGACATTGGATTTCCCCGGGCTTTTATTGAGATGTCTCCGTCAAACGAGAACCACAATGACAGCAGTTAGAAACTGGAACGCAGTGCTTTCAGGGTGTTTAATGTCAGCCTTCCAACATGGCAAGGGTGGGAATCTCACTGGTATTAACACACACAGACCAATCTTCACTGGGTTCATACTTCTGCTTCCAACCAAAGCCACCAGGAATAGGATTGGTAAAAAAATAATTGAAGCAAAGTGAAACGCTGCATTCACAAATATTTGAGCTTGTCTGCCATCAGACTTTAGATGACAATAAGACTTCAGACTTTAGATGCTTATCTTTAGATGCTAATTTAAAGTACATCTAGAATCGGATTCATGAGTGGGGGTGTCATAAATCTCGGCCTATGGCCCTTTGAGAATTTAACTGATAAAAGGAAGAATCAGACAAAATAAGCAACATTTTGGAATACATTGGACATCTTTGGAAAAACGTTCAAAGTGTATTCCCCTCACATGAACAACAGCAAGGTTACTCTAACTCTGCAATTCAATGGAAGCAGCTTACGAAGAGCAAAGGCTAACCCACAAAATCTCCTTCTTGAGGCACAATGATGAATTCAACACTGGATCTTTGACTGTGGGATCTCTAAAGGGCTTGTGTAATCCCAAGGGTTCTCATCACGACAGAACGCCTGAAACGGGATGCTCCAAATGAGATACACCAATAAAGTAACCAGTCCTTGATCTACGAGAAGAATACCGGGCAGCTCTCTGAACGATCACATTCACACATTTTCATCTCAAGGGTATATGTTGCCTGGATCATCTGTGTGGTAATGGCAGGCTCCTCTCACCACATAACATATGTTAAGTTAAGTTCCATAGGCACTGTTTGGGCTCATCAACAGTCAGCCATTTCCTACTGTCCCAACCTTGACTTTATTTTCCACTCTAGATCCCTTCTCTGTCTTTTGAATTGGACTGGCATCCTAGCCTGGCACTGTGAGTGCACCCCTGAATTTCAACATATATAATTATAAAAATACAACGGGTCAACCTCAAGCCCTCGGATGGTGTGGATTTGAAAGTGCCGCAAGTCCAACTTTATGCCACAATCATATCTAATTGTGATTCAGTAGAGGAAAAAGCCAGTTTGTCTTCAAATTTGGCCACAAAGAATCCAGGTAGGCTCCGAGACTACAGCTTAGGGCTTGAAAACACTCCAACGATGTATCAAAATAAAATAGGAACCATGCATGTGTGTAGACACAAAAGGCAAAACAAAAGAGCTCCTAGGCAAGGCGCCTAATGGTTAGGTCTTTATCCTCTATCCATTTCAGTCTATCAAAAAAATACCCTCATTTGGGATTTAAGGAATCTCGACAATCCCGTCTTGGACCCAGACACAGTCTCAACAATGAAACCAATTTGCATCAATTACTTTGTAGCGCTGTTGAGCATTTGCAGAACCCCTGGACTTCTAACATTTCCAAATATTGACAAACAAAGGCCACAGACAGCAGGCTTTGCCTAACCAAAGTTAGGTATGGGCCAGTATTCTGAAGTGTAGAATTACAGTGTGAAATGGTTTGGCTTCATGCAAGACTAACTTGATATATACTGTGCAAGATAGCCTTCAACCAGAACAAGTTAAAATATATTGACAAGGAAAAAAAAATTCTTAGGGATACGCAGAATTTGCTGACCTTGAGAGATATCTGAAACTTAACATATAATACAGTGGCATGGTATTCTGCTGTAGTATTTGTTGCCAACCTCTATGAATCTGGGAAGGTGGTGCATACCACGTTCAGGCCACAGGCAGGCACTAGATTTGTGTTCTCGAAGGTCAAATCATTATACAGCAAGATTAAGTTGTAGTTACTTTGTCTTCAAAATCTGTGCCCAAACAAATTAAGTTAAAGTCATTAGAAAATCTAAGGATTTGTAATATGTAAAGAATATTATTTGGCAATTTATAAAATAATTAGAATTCACCTTATAATAGCTGCAAGACAGGTATTATTGTTGGCTGAATTTAGTTTTCGGTATTTGTTCCTGGATTTCACCTCATTTAAAACAACATTGAACCTATGACCATGTCCCAAGTATAATTCACGTCTCTGTAAACACCTGGATATTTGGGAGTGTTCCTTAAATAGAGGAGTGCATGATTTAGCTTTTAGGCCAGATGAACAAAGCGTTCATTAAATTCTAATTTAACTAATGGATTTATAGCCTTCTGTTTTGTATTTATGCTGGCAAGTGTATTAATAGATATAAATTTGTTTGAAAAGGCTGACTCATAAATTTAGCAATTTAGTTATTATCTGCCAAATTTCTCATGAGAGTTTTCTGTTTAAAATGGCTATTGGCTCTTTTCCTTTTTTCCACTTTTCCTTCCCATCGCGTGTTTCCAATATAGGACTCCTGAAGCCTTGATTTTCGAATTTACCTTCTGTGTGCAAGCGTTAAATAAACCAAATAAAGAAAAGAAAAGTTGCATTCATTGGATATGCATGTCACTGGGCTCATAATGGGCTTCCGTGACCAATACTGTGGAATGCTGCGGAGACTCTCTAGGTGCTGGGAGATACTCATCACCAAACAGCTTATTACCTTGGCTACTTTGTGGCTCTTCCGCTGCCATAACCCCCTCCTCCCGCTAGCAGATGGCAGCCTGTGCAGCCTGCCAAGTCTTACGCTGAAGATGTCTGTCTGTGTATTCACTTCTGCATGCGTGTAAGTGTGTGTGTGTGTGTGTGTGTGTGTGTGTGTGTGTGTGTGTATGTGTGTGCGTGTGTGTGTGCGTGTGTGTGTGTGTGTGTGTGTCTGCTAGCGTGACCGCACATAAAATTGTATATGACGATAACACAGTGCAGTCCATTTACACACCATCTTTATCGGCCCCTAGAATACTATCTCCCATGGTTCATATGTGCTTTTAGTGTGCGTGTGTGTCCGTGTGTGTGTCACATAACAGCATCTGTCAGGGTCCTAAAGGATGATCCAGGTTGACTGCTGTATGTAAGGGAGGATGTAATACAGTAACCCTACAGAAAAGGGGTGTTTGAGGGGGAGCGAAGCGCGTAACGTCTCATCAAGCGGGAGGTGAAAAGGGAATCCAAGCATGCGGGGAGACCACAGCAGCGCCTGTCATTCTGCCTCAGAGTGCGCCACAGACAGACCCCCCATCCAAACCCCCCTCCCTCCACTGCTGCCAAACTTAACAGACAAAAAATATTATTTTCATAAACTCTGCGCCGCTTGCCAGTCATCATTTTGGCATTGAGAACTGCAGAGAAAAAAAAGATAGTTTAACCTTTATGTCACTAAGATGGCCTTTTACAAAATAGGCATGGGCAATGCAGCAGCAGAATGAAGGTATAAGGTTGCAGGTAAAGGTTGATGAGGGCCTTGTTGATTACTTAAACCATGCGTAGCCACGACTCCCGTGGACGCGGATCATAATGATGCCGGTGAAACCCAGATTTGGCGGGGCCGGGTGGGAATGAAAAGCAGGACGGATATGAAAGAAAATATTTCCCAAATCAAATCAAGACATTGAGAGATATGGCGTCACCCTGCTGAAAGGTACTGGAATGTGTGTGTGTGTGTGTGTGTGTGTGTACTGTGGGGTGGAATGTCCAACCGCAACGCAGTGGATGAGAATTGGCCCCCCCACCGAGGAACTCCCATGACGTTTCAATTGTTCTCTCAAACCTGTGTATCACGAGACCCGACGTGATGTTGTTTGAGGCTAACGGTGGGTCCACAGACAACCTATCCAAACAACCAGCGCCTCGTATGAAAAGTCCCAGCCAGCATGTTTAAGCCTGTTTCAAGGTTTTGGGGAAAATATCCTTCGGAACCCCCCCACACACCACCCACCCTTCTGTGAAGATCCCTCCTGATACACACTGTTGTATTGTTCCACATGCCTCGCTGCTACTAGAACCCTTCTCTCCGTGGTGGCCAGCAGACGGTCACCCAGGATGCTCCGTCAGTAGCCAATCCTGCCTGTTCTTCTCCCCCTCTTCTACAAAAGTTGTAGCTGCGCACGTGGGTCTTGTGTGGGAGAAGCCGCGTGCCTGAAGGCTGAGAGTGAGACACTCGGAGATGAGTGGGGGGATCTGCGGTCAGTGAAGCACGAGCTGGCGAGAACAACTGTCTATTGAAGCCAGTGCCTCTGCCCTCTCTCTGAGAGTTGACACATGCGATGCGCTGCGACAGAGCATGCAGACAGAATGTGATGCGGCCGACCCGTCTCCTGCCAGAGCTCTTGAGCAGACGCTGATGCCGTCATTTTATTTTGTTTTCTGAAAATGAAGATGACAGCCATGAAGGGCCACACACGTTTATCCGGGAGTATTTTTTGTTATATAGGTGTATTTTAAAGAATAGCATACAACCTGAATCCATGTGGACTCAAATGACACTTACTTTGCTGTGAGGATTCACTCTTACAGGAAATCGTTGCAACAATTGAATCTTTGTAAGAGGATATCGTTTAGCGACGTGATTGTACAACAGCAGTAAAACTTACTGAACTACTCAAACTATTGTTAAAAAAATGACGTGCTGACCCAAAAGTGCAACGCTGACATTGCCCACGGTCTGTGATGAGCAATGAACCCACAAACAAGTAAGTCATTCTTGAATGACATTTCAGGCAACTCAATAGAGACACAAAGCATTAGCAGATGTGTATTGATCACTGTTTAATATACAGCGCTAAGTGAATCTAACGGAAAGCCTCGTGGAGAAGTATTTGGAGGGAGCAGGCTACGTAATGAATTTATATAAGGGTTTATATAACCTCCCTTGGTACGACTTTTTATTGCCATTCATTTGTACGTCTCGCCGGGCAGACGGGTTCGTGACGTCTCACTGCTACACGATGTCAAGATGTCACTTGATGGATCCATCGCCCCATTGCTCCTTCGCTCGTCTCCTGGCTCTCCGTTCCAAGGAAAAGGGAGTGGGTCAGGTCGGCCCTGTTTGTAGCCAAGACCCTATTTCATCACCAGGCCGGGCTCTATGACCGGACAGGGCAGGATTTAGCGCTGCATGCCTCATCCATCTTCAGCACTGCCGGTCTCTTCCCCTCCCCCCCACCCCCCAAAAAAGGACAGAGATGAATGGGCCATGCTGAAGCTCTGTTCCTACTTTTCCACTCCCTCCCTTACCTTGGGAACCCGTCCTGCCTGCGCCAGCCTTCGCCGTCTAGTGATTTGTACCCTTTTCTACCACTCTTCTCTTTCTCTCTCTCGGCATCTCCAGTATCTCTGTATCTCCATCCGCTGACCCCTTTGGGTTCAAGGTGTACCCCCCCCCCCCCTCATCTCACCCTGCTGTCCCTCAAGATCGTGCTGGATTCAAACGTCCTCTTTGTCTCCTTCGCTCGTACCTCGGTTTCCTCATCGCCCTCCGTCATTACTTCTTCCATCTTCGCCCTGAACGCTCTAGCGGGCTGCGCTGGCCGACGCCTCTCATCCCCTCTCTTGCTCCACCCATGGAAAATGCCCTGCGGCAGAGCACCACTTGAACCCACTTTCTTCTAATCAAAAACCAATTACTCCCAAACCTCCAGTCGCCTGACAATCCTTATATGTAAAGCTACTGAAGCCGTTGTGGGGAAAATAACTATAAAAATAAAAGGGATGAAATTCAATGCATAATGCATGTATCATTTAGCAGGACCAGGGGCAACTTGTGTATTGCTGTGATGAACCTCTGCATCCCGATACGGATGCAGAAGGCAGCCGAGGTCGATGGCCTGGTGAAGTCCCTTTGCGATCTGATTATTGTTACAGACATCAACCAGCCGTTGCAGATGACCAGGCCACCCCATTAACTAACTATACTGTGGAATAACAGGGAACCAATGGATGAACTCCCCCAAAACCCAACTAATGAGAAGTTTCCCCTGTTCATCGTACAAGGGTTGGAGTGGACCGCTGTGTCCAGTAGAGGCAGATGTAGAGGATGGCATATGAGCATGCTTAAAGATGGGACTGGGGATGGATGGGTTGCTTGGTGTTCCGTTCCAAAGCAACAGTAGTTCAGCTGTTGTTACGTACTGGTTGGTGGTAAACTGGTCTGCGGTTTGCAATTCAGTATGAAAGGGAATATTTAGATGGCCGTAGATCTTTTTGGGAGTTTTGAGAGAAACGGACAGCTTCGAGGCCCTACAATGACGTGGCGTCAATCAAGTTTGATCAGTCATATTTTAAAGCCGTTTCATCTGAGTTCTCCATCTAGACCATAGATGGCACTATTGCCTTAGTGTAAGTAGCACTTTATGTCAAGCTCCCCAAGTTATGATCAGTGGTACCATCAAACTGATTGACAATCTCCATTTCCCCTTTTTATAGGTCTCCAACGACTCTTTCCCGCCCCCCTCAAAGTACAGCACTAGTTGCCTGGGAACCAAAATGATCCACAAAAAAATCATCCATCTTCTTCATCTCGTACCCCTTCAAAAGCTTCATTGAGCTTTAGCATTATCCTGTAAAATAATATAACCACTCCGATAGTTAAACTCTGACATCTCATGGCTTTCATTGGTTCCGCAAAATTGGTGAGGAAAGTCAAACATGGACTCATTCATGTAGTGACCAAGGCCAACAGACATAAAAAAAACTGGCAAAAATGGGAATTCCAATTCAATGCTATGAGCTTGTGACCTCTTAAATTTAGACGCTGTCCAAGAGATCATAAAATCTGCCCTAAGTTTTCCATCCGTGTCAAGAGTGAAATTATGAGACAATTGCTCCACAATTTCCTAAACAAAAGAAATGGGAGTACCAGATGACCCTCCATGGATGAGTGAGAACTGTAGTTGTTGGACGTTTGGGTCAACAGTAATTCCCCATCACAGTAATTCACTGTGCTATGCTTGTAGCATGGCAAACCAGAGCTGTCTCCAACCGGAATAATGTTTCTTTTTATTCCTCTGCCATTAGAAATGTTCCAAGATCATTGAAATTACACTCACATATATGGAGGCATTTTCTTAGAAGCTCAAACCAAAATGAGGGGGGGGGGGTTCCATCATTGTTAGTAGTACGTCCAACTAAGTGTCCTCGAGTAACATGCACAACAGGATTTCCCTGCTGGATGCGTGGCCATCTCCCTGCCAGGGCCTCTCCTATGCAACTTAGTAGGCTTGGTTGTCACTGTTAGTCAGAACCAGAGGATGCAACAGTACCAAGAACAGAGCTGGAAGGACAATGAACCAAAACTGGTTTCCTTGACAGTATGGATCATTCACATAAAGCTTTCAGATGACAGACTCCAAATAAACTACTGGAGGCTTTTCTGAATGCAATTTGTTAATAAGAGATCTATACTTGACAGGAAAAAAGAAAACGTTTTATTCAGATAGAAATGTTTAATTTACAGACAGTTAGGCGACCTCACAGTACAGGGGGTGCCTCAAGATTGTTGTTTTTCCTCTTTGTTATAAATACCCTTTACAGCCTATATTATCCGTCTATTTCACATGTGTGCCAACACCTGGACACAAGAACATTAACTAATCAAATAACCTAAACTTCATGAGGGTTCAAAACAGCACAGCAGTTCTTGGGAGAGGACAAAGAAAAAAACAAAAAAATTATCACATTGTTGTAAGCTGAGTTAATCGTACAAAACTAATTCAGAGCACGTTTGGTCACTTTTTAGATATTAAATCAAGCGTGGACGAACACGCCCTCGACGCTGAATCAACGTCCTCCAATTGGCATCGTTATCAAGGACAGCAACCTGAGCTGAGGTACTGACTCCGGGACAGTACTGAGACCTGGCTGCGGTCGCGATGTGATGCAAGGCGACCCGTTGTTGCTCAGTTTGTCTGCATGGAGTGGGGGTGTGAGTGTGTGTGTGTTAACGTGTCTGTGTGGAACAGGGGCGGTGGGTGGGTGGGGAGGAGTGACGTGGACGAGGGTGTCCTAAGACATGGTGATCTGCATGGACTCCAGCATCTCCTCCACAGCTTTCACGGAACATTTGTTCTCCTTGGTGCCGCGGCCGGCCAGCTGTAAGACAGGATGAGAAGGGTGTGGGGAGAGGGGGGAGACAGAAGGAGAGGAGGGATGGGGCAGGGAAAGGAAAAGAGAAACATCAGTTCATTGCGTCTCTCAGCCAAGTGAGGGGGAACACACACACACACACACACACACACACAATGATAACCTCATACACCCAAACCACGCTTCACTAAAAAGCCAAAACAGAAAACATCTCTTCCAATTCAGACACTGTACCGCTAGAAGCAGCAGCAGGGCCAGCGCTGAGAGCTGAGAGCCAAGAGCGCTGGAGACACACAGACCCAGCAGTGTTCAAGACGTGGACTCAGGACGGCTGCACAGAACAGGCAACGCAGAGTTGCCTCTGCACTCCTGAGCTCTTTCCTTGACGGTAAAGTAAGCACCGAAGTGTGCGTGTCTCTGTCTCTGTGTGTTACCTCAATGTCTACCTGAACGACGTTCACGCTTGGCGTCTTGTAGGGTGGTAAGCAGAGTTTATCGCAATACGTTCTATATTTTCATTGCACAATGGAATAATAAGTTATTTAGGATGCGTCTTGTCCTCATGAACTGGCTTGGAATACATGCGGGTACAGGTAGCCGAGGACCAGGTTGGGGTTGGGGAGTCTTGCATAACGATGCTTGCAGGGAAGCGGGATATGAACCCAGGGCCTTCCATCTCGGAATCTAGTACCGTAGCCACTAGTGGGGTGGAGTCCAGATTCCGTTCTGCATGATCGGATGTATCCGACACTGTAACATATGTGGATCTCGAGATTTAATCTACGCCGAGGCGCTAGCCAGCCGATATCGAGGCGATGTTTTGCAAATAACAACCAAAACAAAGGGAGCGGAGCAGTAGAAAAACATAATGTTTGGAAGAATGTCTGCTTGCCTTCTGCTCCCCGTCGTTCGAGGACCCATTCCTCTATTGTATTATTAACCAAAAACAACATTTCTAAGGAAAAACAAATGAAAAAATTGTTACCAAAAAATAACCTCTGGAATTTCTGTCGCATCCAATATAGTTTTCCAAAGGGAATGCCCTATTGTGGTTTAGACTATTTCAAATTTGAAATCCTGCACTCACTAAAGAATTGGTGTTCAAACAGCCAATCAGGCCACACATATTAAGCCAAGTCCTTTGATCCAGGGAGAAAGGGGTGTTTGTGTCGGCGCACAGACAAGCAACATCTGCTGCCGTGGACCAAGTGTAGACCGCACGACAGACTGGACACTGGGGGAGAGATGTGGGACTGTGCGCTACAAGCTCTCTGCAGGCAGTATCATTATGCATGGCTCTGGAACGCACCACACACACACAAACACACACACACACACACACACACACACACACACACACACACACACACACACACACACACACACACACACACACACACACACACACACACACACACACACACACACACACACACAATTTGTACCAAAACCATATTTGCCATCCTTCCAGAACAGCAGATTAACATTACAATTTTCTGACTTTTTGGACGCCACAAAAAAGAAGAGGGCTATATTCGAAGCTTTACAGTAAAGAAGTGTTTATCAAGATGCATGCATACAGATGTATAAAGCAGGCAACACGATTCATACACAGCTTTCTACTTTCTTCCCCCCCCCCCTTTAAATTTCTTTAGGTTGGCAAACTGAAACGTTGCACACAAAAAATTAAACTCTTGGCCAAGGTGTAAGACTAGCCTATGTAATTTCAAAGTGTGAGTCATCCATCCCAATATAGTGGGAGTGTTTGTGTGCGTGTCCGAGTGTGTTTGCAAGTCTTCGGGCATGTGAGGATCGTGTGTGAGGATCGTGTGTGAGGATCGTGTGTGTGTGTGTGTGTGTGTGTGTGTGTGTGTGTGTGTGTGTGTGTGTGTGTGTGTGTGTGTGTGTGTGTGTGTGTGTGTGTGTGTGTGTGTGTGTGTGTGTGTGTGTGTGTGTGTGTGTGTGTGTGTGTGTGTAAATGTGCCTCGGTTTGAGAAGGTGCGCGTGTGTCCGTGCTTAAGTGTGTGTGTGTGTTGGGGGGACGGTGCGGTCACAGCCATCAGTTTGTTCCAACGCGGGGCCTAATGCTCCACTACCTCGGGCCCGGTAGTCAATTATCTCCTCGGCCTGAGGTGAGACCGCCACATTAAGTCCAGCGCCGCTCATGGGAACGACCCAGACAGCACACACGTCTATTTAGAGAGCTCTGATGATAACAGCGCCATGATGCTGGGGCTGGGGGTGGAGGATGAGGCAGGGGTGGGAGGCGTGGGGGGGGGTAGGGGGTTCGTGACGGAGGAGCTAATGGGGAGATCTGGTCGGCGAGCAGGGGCAGTAGGGCAGTACCGCTCCACAACCCCCTCCTGTTACGTCACATCCCTCTGTCCGCCTTTTGCTCAGTGGCTCTCTGGCTCTTTCTCTCTGGCTCTCTTTCTCAGACACACCTTCTCGATCCCAACCACACATCTTTAACCTGTATTATTTTTACCTGTCAACGAGCCTTGATCAATTATATTCCTTTATTACATTTTTAAATAAAATTATATTTTTATTATTAGTCATTGCAGGAGCCTTCCTCAGCTATGACCTCTCTGTGACGTCTTTCGTCCCGGCCTGCCTCTTTCGCACGCAGAGAAATTACAAACAGCCAGTAAGCCACGACGCACATAGTCATAAAAGCGGACGACTGACACACGCAACACTATAAAAAGGGGCCCATCAATCAGCCAGCACTGGCCCAACAGCAGCCGGCAGGGCTAGTGAACCGGGGCCCCACCAACGGGGGACCTGGGCCCACAGGTTGGCCTGCCCTTCATCTAAGGGAGGTGTGGGCTGGGCAGAGATGGGACAGCCTGCGTCATCTCTCCATCCCTCCATCTAAATACCACCACAGCAATCAGGCACACCTGCACGTGCACATGGCACCAACACAACCCCATTGGGGTAGCATAGATCCCTGGTGGATGGAAGTGGGGCTCTTCATGGATGTGGGGCAGACCCTCCTATTGCACTAAAGATTTAGTGCAGGTTTACTACAACAGTTCCATGCCCAAGAGGCTGTGTGGCTTGTTGAAGACGAGTCAACAAGCATATAAAGTCGCTGATCTACACGATCCTCTACACTCGCCTCAAAGCTAGTGTGTGTTTGTGTGTGCGTGTGCGTTGCGGCGGAGAGCCGCCTGTTATCTCCCCAGGAGGCGCAGGGGAGCGCTGAGCGCGGTGACATGTGGACTGTGCCGTCACAGTGGGGAGCCGCTCGCTGCATGGGAACGCCGTGCCAGAGTTTAGCCTGTCGGAGCGCATCTCCCGCGACACCGATTTCTGTTCAGTGTTTATTAATACATACGCTGCCGTGGCAACAGGGACTTCAGTGATACCATCTGAGCCGTGTGCTGCCTCCCAAAACCTTCCCCCCCCCCTGCGCGCACGCTCCCCACATTATGCCGTCTGATTTTACAAAAGCTGTCTTCAGATTAGGGTGATTCATTTGTGGCGTGGAGCCACTCGTGCAGCTGCTCCCAGTGTGCTCAGAGGGCCATCGGATCACACGGGCTAAGCTGTCAGTCTCCTCAGTGTGCAGGGACGAGATCAATTGGGTTGTGTGCTGCTGCTGCTGCTGCTCGGGTGGTGGTGGTTGGAGCAGATTTAAGTCGAAGAGTCCCGGTTCTTTCGGGAGTAAGTACGTGGAGCTGAAATCCTTTTTTATAAAAATCATATTTACATGCAATGAGAGGCTAATGAAACGAGCTCCGCCGTGTAGCGAATGCAGCAGAAGGACGATCACAGAATCGACCGTGCTGCTGTGCTTTGAACATGCAACAGCAGAAAGGCGCAAACACAGAGGGTCTCGGGAGACTTATGGGGTGCAGAGGCAGGAGGATGACAGGGGTCATAAAGCAGGAACCGTGTGCTCCCTCACATCAGACGGGATGGACGAGAGTTGGCCCCCCTCGACTCACCTTATAGGCTCGGTTAATTTGATTGGCGGCCCAGGCGGCGTACTTGATGTTGTCCTTTTTCACCTTGGCACCGACTTTGGGGCTGGCAGCGATGTGGCTCGCCGACTGGAAGGGAAGGGAGGCGGGGGGGGGGACGGGGACGGGGGGGGGGACATAAAAGAGGAGTCAAGTGGGACGGTTATAAAACGAAGATGTTCTCTCCGGATCAAAGTGAGAGGGGGGAAATGGAGATAAATGGGCATGGCCAGGGCCCCGTGTACCACCTCACCAGTCACCGTGGCACAATGTCAGGAAAAAGCGAAGCCCTACGACAAGCGAGCAGAAAATAGTGTTGACAAGGAGGGGGAAAAAGTGAGCGTTACAATGGCCCTGTATGTTAAAACCTCCAGCTGCTCTTTTCTGGTTCCAGCGTCGCCTGATGTGTTGTGTCACTGAAAGGAACCCCTAATTTTTCTGACACTTTGGACTCCTGGCGATGAAAGGGGCCTAGCATGTCTTCGCAAAAATATGAAAAAACAAAAAATATAAAAAGCGGGAGGAGGAGGGGGGGGGAGGCCGGCTTGCGGCGGGAAGAGCGGCGTGTGAATCATGCTCTCTGGCTGGCCTGCGCTCTCCCCTCGAGAACCACAAATCCCATGTCTTTCCCATGTTGCTGCCATCCTCCCCGCAGCCAAAACCATAGAGGGCTTAGCGGGCCCACGCTTCAAAGACCTCCCTCGCAACGTGCTGAAAGCTTAACTCGACATAAATCGACCTGGTACTGCCTTCCGCCCCAGCTTTTGTTTTTTCCCTTTCTATTAACGGTGCCGTAAAACAACGAGCGCGATGCCCGGGGAGACGGGCTATCCCTCTGATGGCGAGCGTTTGTCGGTGACGACGCGGGAAAAAAAACCCGGGAATGTGTCTGACCGGCCACGCCCAGGTGCGTTGTCACGGTAGCCCTGCCCTTCCCAGTATCGTGACGGTACACCGGGACCGTTTGTGTTATTTAAAACGTGTTCCCGGGGCGGTGGGGGAAGGCCGGCTGCCCCTCCGCTGAACCCCTGCGCACCTGTCAGGGGCTGCAGCGTCAGGGGCTGCAGCGCTGCCGCGGAGACTAGCGGCCCGCGGAGCGCAATCAAGACGGAACAAACGCCCTCCGCTCACCCACCAGAGGCTCAACTCGTACCTGAAGCTTACGCTAAAGACCAGATGTGTCGGCAGAGGACTTGTCAGGGCGGGCGGGGGCGGGGGGGGGGGGGGTCTTAGGGGGAGCGCCGAGGCCTACTCTGTCTCCGGACCAGCGTGATTGGGACCAGGACCACAATGTGTTTCTGCTTTGCCTCGCCGGGGTCCTCCTGCACACGCTGCCTACACCTATAAGCATCATAAGTGCTTTCAGCAGGGCCCGTGTTGTGGGCCTGTCTTGGCATGAGGTGTTTGGACGAGCTGAAGGATCCCAGGACCCGCGGAGAGGAAACACTGTGGGTCTGTGTGTGTCGGGGCGCTGCTGCCGCTGCCCACCCCCGGTCCACATAAAACCAACACACCCACACACGCAAACCCACCCACACACACACACACACCCACAGGAACATCGCCCCCCCCACCCCCCAAACACACTCCATTTGTGTTTTTATGTCAGGGCTCACTTACACATGATGTATTGGTGCTAATGGACAACATCCTGTTTAAACAAATATACAGATGAAAGGACTATTTACGCAGACAAATCCCCCCCCCCCCCCCCCCACAATGAAAAGGCATCTGGCTGCTTCATTTTCCAATGTCAGAACACTAGCAGTAGTGGACACTTTTCCCTCATTAACTTGCTATCCCCCCTCCCATTCATTTACACAGATCTTACTACTAAAATAGACGTATCCACGAGGGTAGACTTCAAGTTCAGTCTGAGTCAGCAGTAGGTAGACCCGTCTATGAAATATTTCTACGCCCCCCCATCACCACACGAACACAGAGACACACCTCAGGAGCCTTGACAAACCACAGTCAGAAGGAGTGTTCTCCAGCTGCAGCACCACATTTTTTATATTTTGTTTTTTCATTTCTCCCATTCCTCTGCTCTCTCTTCTCTTTGCCCTCAAATCATTCACGCGGGGAACGGCTACTCACCATGTACAGCCCGAACAACGCCCTCATGTTTCGGTTGTTCAGCCTCAGTGCCTGGGCAAAATACTTCCTGGACAGCTCCAGGTTGTCCAGACCCCCCTGGGTGTACTTCACCTGTGTGAGAAGGCGTTAAAAGGGCTGCAATGAGCCTTGAGGGGAAGCTAACAAAATGACAGCATGACGTCTGAATGAGCAACAAAATAATAAAGCACCATCACATTAAAAAATAACACATAAACGTGGTCCCGGGGACGTTTAAACGAGGCGAAGGGGGCCGGGCCGCTGTTCGGGGTCACCGAGGAGGGAGCGATCCCACCGAGAGGGCCTCGTTCAGATTTCACAGTTACCCCTCAGCTCCACCGGAGCCGTTAGCACTGCGGCTAATGAGCCGACGTCTTGGTTCGTCTGGGAAACTCAGCCGTAATAATTAATGGAGGGTGCTCCGGCGGCGAGGCCGGTGGCTCGGTCGAACCAAAACAAAATAGCTGCGCTTCAACTCTCGATGACGAACGCTAGCGTCGACCCACCACATTCCCTCGTAAACGATGACATCATTGTTTTCAGTGTAATAATAAACGTCCCGTGGCGCTCCCCGTGGAACGCGTATAACGGTGAGTTGCCGTGACGCAGGCGACGACACAAAGCAGGGGTTAGCCTACCGGGCGACAGACAAACAGGCACTGTGGTGGTGGTGGTGGGGGGGCGAAGTAAACCTACCTCAGCATACTGCTCGCAGTACAAGTGATTGTGTGGATTGGTCATCATCAGCTCCTCCAGGCAGAACGCCGCCTTTCCGTAGCTATGGTGTCGGTGGCGGGAAAAAAAAGGAAAGAAAAACAGGTGTCAGTCTGATACAGCTGCTGATGCGTCATCTCTGGGCCGTCAACAGAGTGATGCTTCAGAGGAGGTTCTCAACCGTGAAGCGGGAGGTCTGGCTGCCCCATAAATCCACAGGAATAAATGTGCGTGAAGAAAAAGGCTGCATTAAATCGCGGTTCGCTTCTCCGCGAGGGCCTTGGGCTTTGTGCTACGACACTCTGGTGAGGTTTCCCTCCACTGCCGCGACGTTAACCGTGTTAACAGGCCTACCGTAAGGCCTTCCTGAGCCAGACAGCTGGCGTAGGTAACCGCCGATCTAGTGAGCTTTTGGTTCTCCCTCTCCTTTTCTGGAGGGAGGCCGAAGAGGGGGACGTTACAGGCGAGGGGGAGGACGGGAGGGGCAGGGAGGAGGCGGGCAGGCAGCGAGGATCAATCTTGTCTGTCTGTGTGCATTTTCAGCCTTTAATGTGTAGTTAACTGTCCTCCTGAGGTCAGCTCTACAGCGAGGGCCTGGCACGCCGTGCCTGCCCGCTCGGATGAGATCACTGCTCCGCAGACTTGCTGAGCTGTTGACCTCACGCTTAATCCAGCTGCCACTCAGAAGATCTGACGTACGGCCGCGCACGACCCCGTGCAAACACGACCAAACAAATCAGAAGGAGAGGAGGCTATCCCATTTCACTGCATCTCATTTTTTGATAGAATTTTCACTTCATCCAATGCCTTGTGATGTGATTTTTTTTCTAAAGTGGTTATGGCTGGCCAACTCTGTGTGATTCTGCACTTTATCAGGGAAGAAAAAAATTGTGCCTGCTTCACAACTACGGATCAGGATAGATAATTTATAGTAATTGCATTGGCAGCGAGAAAGGAAGATAAATGCTGTGACGCAAACAAGCTGCCGGCCAAGATATGAAGGATCAAATAATAGCATGTAAAGAATGCTAAGTTCAAAACGTTGGCGGCATTCGGAGGAAAGAAGGTGGCAACAATGAGGGAAATCAGGAGGGGTCGTTCCTGGTGAGGAGGGGCCCTTGGAAGGATGGGGGCTGCTTACAATTACCACTTCCTCCACATAAATACTTTCAGATGTGCCTGTGCAGTGGCCCCAGTCTACAACAGTGCCAGTTGCATCAGCCATTAGCCAGAGCCCTGTAACGGGTCCAGAGCCCTAACCTAGCCTACCCTTGTTCTGAGCCCTCGAAAACCCACTGTTATCGTTCTCCTCTCAAAACCTTGTCTGGAGCCTTTTTCTTTTTTAATGGTGCATGGGAAGGAAGAGACGGTCTGCACGTCTAACTGTGAGAATCCCCCCGATTCCTTGGGAAGTAGAAAGGGGTGGGCATTTGCTATAAAACGATCAAACTGTCTGCACGTCCGAAAAAAGAAAAAAGATGGGCAAGCATGCAGATACAAAACTGTCAATGGAGCCTGCAAATTGCTTTATATATTTTTTCAAATAACTAGTCTCGGTGGCTAATCCTGCAAGACACATGCGGCACAAACTCGCCAGTTGCGTGCATTGATGGCAAATAGACAGTCTAAACATCACTGGCATGTGGATTGTTTTGAGAGAGGCAGGCTTTGTGGCTATTAATTACGGTCTTAATGTGTTAGTGCTGACGCCTGGCGGGAACCCCAACAATGGCCGTCCAGAGACAGAGCGCTTTGTTTATTATCGAGCTCCCAGAGAGCCGTGCGCATGCGAGAGTTTATTTCTCTTCCTCACTCCTCCATCAGCTCTGTGTTTTCCCTGGCGGGGTCAAAAAAAAAAATGTCTGCACCTTCTCCTGGGAATTAAACAGCAGCCACTCCCTCTCTTCAACTCCCGTCACTCTTTTCCCTCTCTCAAACACACACACAAGGCCTACTCGACCATTGTGGAAAAGAGGTGATAATACCATGCCGTCCGGAAGTGGAGGGAGTTTGTCAAGGGAGTTTGTCACCCAAAATAAAGAAAACAATGAAAAGAAATTGACACGCCCGTAGATAAGGGCCCGTGGGAGTGAATGGTGTGATATTAGACGTGTTGGGCTAAGCTGGGAGATAATCGCCTCACCCCTGGATTTCCTCTGGCTGCTACAGCAATAAAGCCCAACAGACAAAAGCTCTGAAACATCCAATAAGTAGCCTTCTCACCGCGCTGAACATTCCAGCCACCACCGCCAAACACCGGGGCAACCGTAAAGCCAGCGTGAACACACATTCGCTCTCTCCCACACACATGTCAAATGTGCACAATTTGACTGGGATGATGCTTCACTGCCTTCTAAACCCCAGATAATTAAGGGGGCTGGGAGGGATTAAAGGTGACAATCCCTGAACGATTCACCCTGGCAACACAGATATCAGCAGGGGTGCGGAGATCTCCTCTGGATCCCGTAGGCAGGGGAGAGGAGGGCTTAAGGGTTCGAAATCCTATTACACGATGTGACAAAACACTGCAAGGGCTTCCATTCAGAGCCGCCGAAACAGTCGGGCATCGACCGACTTGCCATTGTTGGGATTGTTCAGATCAAGCCATCAGGCCAGGTAGACTGACCGACGATGAAGACATGCGCTATTTAGCCTCAACAGATATCCAATAAACAAGAACTTGGCGTACCTCAGCCCGTCCACAGGTCCGTTGTTAACTTGTATTTGAACCCACTGATCAGCTTTAATTAAAAGACTACGTGCGCAAAAAAAAAAATTGTGTTAAGGGATGAGTGTTCTAGGAAGGTGGGAGGCGTGATATATCCCACGGCAACTTTGTGATACTCGTTTTGTATCTTAATATAAACCGCTGCTCAGACGGAGCCCCATACATCCACACACACC
This sequence comes from Gadus morhua, assembly GCF_902167405.1. Classification (NCBI taxonomy): domain Eukaryota; kingdom Metazoa; phylum Chordata; class Actinopteri; order Gadiformes; family Gadidae; genus Gadus; species Gadus morhua. The sequence goes on from NC_044058.1 coordinate 15,952,695, forward strand.
GCATGTGTGGATGCCCAAGTCTGACGCAGTCAAAATAAACGGCTGTCCAGAATGAGCTTCACATATTCGCACACTAGACTCTTTCAGCTTGTTTGAGATTTGCTTTTCTGTTTATCTTGTTCTGCCTCCGACTGTCGGGGTACTGTATCATGCTCCTCCATGCTTGTTTCTATATTCGTATTTTTGAATGTGGAAAGGGGTGCCTTACTCGTGTTCGTTGATGTAGAGTTCAGAGAGTTCATGCCACGCTTCCTGATCCCCAACAAACCTGCAACAAAACACAACAATGGACGATGCATTGACCCTTGAATGAACGTCTAAAACAACGTGATAAGGATTGATTAGTGTTGGACAGGGTTTTGGTTGGACCGACATGGTAATCAAACAGAAAGCATGTTTTTACGGTCACACTTACTGCTCCAGGTACTCGTTGAGCTCACGGATGGCTTCAGCTGGCTTCCCCTGGGCCTTAAGGATGGAGATTTTGCGTTTTCTGGCCGCCTGTAGATGGGCACAAACGCAACATTACAGAATCCCTCCATGGCTTTTTCTGGGGGTGAGTGCAGGATCTACCACAGCGATGCCAAGGACATTTTTATAGTGTCTCATAATCTACCCAGCATTAAATGGTAAAAACAAGAAGCATTTTATGAAAACACTGAAATAGTGATTCATGTGGAACTTTGTGTGTGTGTGCATTGATGTGTGCATCTCTCTGTGCGAGAAGGGAGTGGGCCGTCACTGTTTATCGTGAGCGATGGCAAGTCAATGAATATTGTTGCTTGCAATTAAATATCAGCCCACACCAGCAAATCCTTAGGGGTAGTTAATGGCCATGGCTGAAGCGGTTGGGAACGGCTTCATAGATACGCAAACATACGAGTCAATGCTTGGGAAGATAGGCCTAGCAGCAGAGTCGAAATGGGATTAGTTTATGGGAAAAAAATAACTTGATTCTATTCCGGACCCATTGCTTGCGTGCCCTGCATGCATTTGGAATTGCCTCTGCCCCAACTTCCATCGGACTCAAAATTGCTTTCCGTTTCGTTTGATGTTGCAAGTGACCTAGGGCGGATTAGATTCTCATCAATCTGATCGAGGATCTTGCGTATTACGGCTGCTCCAACAAACTTTTCCAGACCCCCCTAACCCCCCCCCCCCTCCAACCTCTTCCCCTTCCCCACAGTAGTGCCTGAAAAGCTAAAGACGCAGCTTCTCCATTAGCAGTGGACGGCCCCTGCCACAGCTCGTTTTATTTATGGACTGGCACTTGACAGAGTGAGGCTTCCTCGCTCTCTCCCCCACACCAATAACCAAACCCATCGAGGGCTACGTATGAGTCATGTCTAGGGGGCTGTAAATCTGGGACTCCTGACACCGACGTCACAAGAAATCCACTTCTATTCATCACAAGTAGGACCTGCAGAGGGGCACCGGGACCTTTGCCTTCACTGAGCGCAGGTTGGGTTGGGCTTGCTACCCGCAGCTCTCTTATGGGAAAGGGCCACACAGAGCCTGTCATAAGAGGGCTAATAGGACTTCTATCGTCAAGGATTAGGGCCTATTCATTAAAATGTTAGAAGAAATGTGCAAGGTTGTTAAGAAGATGAGAGGAGAGGAGTGGATGCTAGAGGGTGGTCTGAAGTCAATTTGAAAGAGATAATTAGTTGAATATGCTGTGCGGTTAAAAAGCAATGGGGAACATGGAAAGGTCAAACAATTATTTACCCTTCTCAAACATCTGAGTGTAAAACAGCGATGACACATTGAGCATGGGGTGCATTACATAAATGAGATTCAATGTTCAACTATGATTTTCAGGCTCATTTTGTCTAAATTATAAGCATGTGGCCTCTTTTCCTGTCCATTACCGGAAAAGACGCTGGAAAGCGGTCTAGGAGACCAGTCCTGTTGAATGTCAATTTTCACACTTATGCACCCCTTCCACCGTCACCCCACCCGTTTCTCACCAGCACTGAGATTGGAAACCAAAGAATACTTGGGGTTGAAAGAAACAACATATGGAAGTTGGTAGGCCAGAGAGTCACACGGCACTTTATTAAACACGGAGCAGTTCCAAACCGCTCCTCTCTTGCGCCCTCCTCCTTTCTCCTAACTAATGATCCAGAAAAAACCTGGCAATGGATCTCGCCCTACTGTTGTCTGGGACTTTATTCTTTTTAATTCTCCTTAAAAGAAAAGGGAGGATATTTGCATCCCAATTGAGTGTACGGCCTACAAGCCAAATGTTATCGATAACGCAACAAGGCATCAGAACATGACAGTCAGCCTACATAGTAAATGCTCTGTATAAAATAACACATCCAAAAATGACTGTACGGCCTACAGGCCTAATGTTCTGTATAAAGTAACGCAGCATCACAGCATGACTGCATGGCTGAGGTCTGCCGAGACACACAGTCTACTAGAGAAGTAGAACTATTGGCCATATCGTCAATAGACTTCTAAACAATGGTGTTGAATTATTCTCAAAGAGAAGCCCCGTTTCTGCCAAGACATTTGAGAGCACCTGACCCCTGCAAACACTGACTTGATTGGCATAAAATATTTCACATTATATAATCCTACAAATCAACCGCAGTGGTATATTTTCAGACCACAAATGTCTTGTTTGAGAAACACTGGCTTCGTACACAAACCAATTAGGTTGAAATGACAGGGTTAGAATTCAAATACGAACTCAACGATTTAGTCAGTTGGCTGCTTGTAAAAAAATATCGAAAATGCTCCACGGATCGAAAGCACAAGTAATGCAAGAAAAAAAAATGCATTTACACAGAGGCAGACGAGACATTCTCCAGATCATTGCTGTAGGTACTGGAACATAGCAAGGAATGGAAGGGCTACAAGTTTGAAACATTTTTTGGACACCGCCATGGCAAAGAATCCTTGAACAATTTTTGTTGATTCAACAATTTTGGTTAATGGGTACCACATCTATTCCACAGCCTGTAATTACAACAACTCCGTTTCCAATCTCTGCTGCTCATGCTGGGATGCCTCGCAAGTCTTCCTTACGGTCGCCAAATTTCCGCCTTTACTCGGGCCGATCTCTAGCCCGGGCCTGAAGAACATGTCGGAGAACCCACCCAGAGGTAACCCTCGCTCCGGGACAGGTGATCAAGGATGACTTTAGGTTCAGTATTCCAAAACTACACCCAGTGCAACTGTGGGAAAATGGTGGTGCAGGTTGGATTGAAAAAGAAAGCGGTCTACTCCCTTTCCCGGGGTGTTCCACTGGGTAGTGTCGACGCCAACATCCTGGGCCTTCTTCAGATTGCAACAACAATTTCCATGGCGGCGGTGACCTTCATGTGACAAACCCTTTCCTGTAGATTAGGATACTTTAAAAGTCTGTCAGCCTCACTGTCTTTGAATCCACAAGAGTTCATCCCTCAATCGTTATCAACTTGCTGTTGCCAAGTTGTTATCCAAGTTGCGTCGTTCCTTGTTAGGCAAAGCATGTGTAAGGTGTGTAAAGATATAAAAATATACATATAGTAAAATTAATCCATATAGCTCTCGAAAATCCTAATGCTCGTTAACCTGTATCTTATAAAAGCTAAATGCTGAACAAAGTATACGGCTCTAAAGCTTGTAATTGAAAAATGACTGCAGAGCTATAGCTCATGAAGGTAAATAAACCAGATTGGCATCAATATTCCTCAGCTCCAACAGCAACATGAGGGTAAAATAAACATACAGACAGTCGTGGCCAACGTAAAGGTGAGACTGACACAGAAGAGGCATTACGGGGACGGCAGCTGTAGTAAGCCACAAGGAGAGATTATGAAACTGAGGGGGGCATTCGCTTTACTCATAGTGCAGGAGGGGAGGGGGGAGTGCATCGGAGCAAAGTAAGGTTTATTGACTTTGTAAGCAAGACTTCCATTTGTTTAAAACAGATAGTCAATGAACTGGGGAATCTTCACGTGGCATCCAAAGAACAAATATCCAAGCACTTTACCAATAGAAAGAAAAAAAAGGAGAGACTCAATATTCCCAAAGCAAGTCCATGTGTTGGAGAAGCCCGATTATGTCTTAAAAAAAATATATACTGCCAAATTAAATAATGATGTGGTTGCTTTTGAGAGTCTTTCATTTTGTAGAATAGTCTGTTCACCCTGGGGATCCTTAACCAGCAGGTACATCATGTTCTCGTCACTCGTGCTAGATGGACAACAAATTTATTTCATTCCATGTCTTCCCCTGGCTGATGTCATCCGACAGCACAAAGTTACTCACCTAATTAAATAGAAAAAAACAACTTCTTAAGATCAAACAAGGCAGCAACAGAGATGCCCAATCTTAAAGCGTACTCTTTTTACCAGCAGATGGAATCTGACTCTGGAAAGCAGGCAAAAGTAAAAGGTCTTGGCGTAATCCAAGACTCTGGTTTAAGTGAAGTCTTGTTCACTATGTCGACCTGGTCACTGTTATTGTACTATACAAACCAAACTACGATAATGCAACAAGATAGCAGAGAAGTGCATCCGTGATTTTATCTCAAGTATATTGGATTATTTTGCCCAATGTAATGCAATGTAACTCTTTTTAACCTGTCGGCTACAAGAATCCCCAGACAACGTGTTCAGACCTCCGCAACTGGACCTCTGGCGTAGATTTAAGAGAGGGAGAACATATCACTCCTTTGTTGGCCTCAGTGCATGCAAGATGGTCCCGTGGGATTGGTCTTTAACAAGAAACTAAAAATGTACATGTTTTCACAGGACTTTAACGAGGAGGACCGGGTTATTTTATCTCTTTTCGCTTCATTTTTTCCCTAACTTTCTTTACAGTCGTGTTATTTCATAAATCTTTCTTTACCTGATGTTAGATTATCTCCCTTATTTCCAATCGCTCTTAAATGTGTTAGGAGCACCTGCATTCTTTGACCCATCTACTCGAATGGCACTTTAAAGCAACATTGTTTATTGTTGATCATAACTTACTTTAAGAGATGCGGGTACTAAAAACGCTGAAAACTACGACAATACTTTAAAAAAGTTTTGGCCGGGGGATGGTAGACCAAATCGGGGGAGGTAGGGGCCAGGGGCACAGACCTGTTAATAAGGCTCCGACTAGTAAATCACAGTATTCAAAAGGCAGGCACTTCTTTATTAAGACTGTTAAGTTACCCCGAGTCAGTCCGACGTTGACTCAGACGGTGAATCACCCCCATCACGCACCCTCCCCTCGGCCCTGCACACCTGTCAGGCACGCTGGTGAGAGAGCGAGCACCAGTGCTAGGACAGAGGTCAAGAAGGGCCAACGGGAAGTTCAACTTCAGCAAACTCAGGCCCTGAGGCCAAAAAAAAGGAGAACTAGCTGTGGCCAACTCAAGGCCCGCCAAGGAAGGTCAGAAGGAACCACAGAGGCAAACCAAAGGAACTACTGAGCCATCTGTTAAGTGCACCATTTCCCAGCCCGTTCTCACCGTGTTCGTGGGGTCGTCTTGCAGAATTGCCTCATAATACTTGGTCGCCTCGTCGTACCTTGACAGAAAAAAAAAAATTCAAACGAAGGAAAGGTATTACTTTTTTTTGTAATCAAGAGTTACCAGTCAGGGAAAGCGAGGTAGAATGTGAAATCAAACAATAGTTCAGGGCAATCGGGTTTCTCCATACGGCACTGCATATTATCCCTGTGATTACGCCGAGGCCGGGCAGAGACCAGCAGCGCTCCAAAGAGAGAAATAAACACTCATTAAACTTTAACTTGCTGCTGGAGCGGCAGGACCCAGTGAGGTGCTTATATCACCTCACCATGAGTCATGAAATCAATATGAACAAAGCACACAGGCCCTGCAGATTGTAGTCACCTTTGATTGTGTCCACCTTGGGTTCACCTTTAAACAATTGAAATCTCTCTTGTTTTACATCAGTCCAGTGGGAGGGGGTTGTTTGGGTGCCTGCGCTTCGACTCCGAGGAAAACCCCTCTTCCTACACATGTGAACCTGATAAGCAACAGGAATCTAACATTTTGTCTCAAAGCATCAGTGTTGGACCACATGGACATGTATAAAATGATTTAGGCTGGAGTTATGAGCTGTAAACATCCAATCACATGGTGGAATAATCTGGGCGTACTTGGGAGTCCATGTGCACTTGACTTGTCTTTCCCAATTTGGAACTGAGGGATAACTTAAAAAAAAAAACTTCTTATTGGGGCAATCAGCAGCACTGATACTTTTAGGAGTCTAAACTGGGATTCTAGGATCAAAACGGGCCCCACCCACAACCTTCAAAAGACAGAAGCTACTCTGGTTCCTATTAGTGGAGAACAGGCTCTACTTCTAGTGCTGCCCTGAAACCTCACAATCACTTTATTACTCAGACACACTCTGGGAGATTTCAGATGGCACCAGGCAACCACTCCTGAGCCACTTTGATTTGCTTTATTTACTTAAGGACCCTGTGTGTGTGTGTGTGTGTGTGTGTGTGTGTGTGTGTGTGTGTGTGTGTGTGTGTGTGTGTGTGTGTGTGTGTGTGTGTTTGTGTGTGTGTGTGTGTGTGTGTGTGTTGTTTGAAGCAGTGTCATTCATGTTGAGCTACACGCCTGCTGACAATTAGATTCCAGCGTAGCGTTCATTCTATTTGACAACGGCAGAGCGGCTGCTCATATTATCACACAGAGTCTGACACTACCGATAAACCAGCGACCGCGATCCACACTGGGAATGTGTGAGAGGCGGTCAACAGCTTGAATTGGCCTTACCTCAGCTCGGACACTACCAAAATATCTCTGTTTATCCTCCTCGCTCATACACTACGCTTTCCTTTTTTATGAATCGAAGATTTTAAAATAAAACAAGGGAGGGAAGTTAGGGAGGGGGGGGGGAAAGGTCTGATTGCGGTGATCTGAGCGGGCTAAAAGGATGCGCTCACAGCACCGTTCAAAATATAAATAAACACAAAGGGAGAGGGAGAGGGAAAGATAAGGAAAAAAAAACAACAGAGTGAGAGAGCAATAGAGAGAGGTTAAGAAATAAAAGAGAAGCAAAGATTGAGGGACCCCCAGAATAACAGTGGGGTCTGACCACTTCCTTCCCGGGAATCCCTCACTAAGGCTAAAAGGCCACAGGACTACCCAGGACTTAACCCTTGCTTGGTCCTGAACCCTTTTTTTTCCCTCCAAAGCAATTGCGGGTGATCCAAATCATAACACACCCTACCACATACTCTCTCTCTCTCTCTCTCTCTCCGTCTCTCCCTCCATCTCTCACACACAAACACGCACACACACACACATACACATTACGTTTTACCACTTAACATCTGCTCACGGAGCCGTGTCCTCCAGCCTTCCCAAACAGTTAGGCATACAATTCCGAGGGCGTGCTGCTGTGTCCCCACGCCATCTTTTCCACATTTGGTTTTCTCTCGGCCTCCGATGCTTACCTTTCCAAAGCTTCCAGCCGCATGCCCGATAATCGCTTCACTCTGTGGCTATCTGGAAACTGCTTCCTCAGTTCCTGTAGACAGGTCTGCAAGGATGTGGGCACAAAACGGGCAATTATAGTTGGCTGCAGCTTACTTCATCTTCCACTAAATTTCCCCCCCCCGCTTAGCACAATGGTACTTGCCGGAACCATTGTCATGCCCGAAGGCATTAAAAAAAAATATATATATGGCGCTGGAGCGGCCCCCATTCATTACGTATCAGAATACGGACACACAGGGTTTTTCACCTCCTTGTTGATGTCGGGTGGGAGGAGAGGTTAACATCGCGGACCGAGACAGAGGAGGGCTAATGTAATGCTGGCATGCTACCCCGTGAGGGCCAGCTGGCTCTGCCTCTACGATAGAAAGTGGGAGGCAGCGCTCTGCCCAGCAGGTTTCTGGTTGTTTTCTTTCAGAATCCCCATGTTTTGCACATATTCGTGAGAGGGGAGGCATGGTTATTGTCATGCACTGTCTTGGGCCGAGTGAAGTGTAAAGTCTACTCGAGGGATCGCCTTCTTCAGCTCCATCAGGCAGCTGACATCTGGTCCTCCTGTTTTCACTCTGGCAGCCAGACAGACGATGCGATGGAGAACTGATTCCAGAAAACCAATGCTGATTAAGTGAAACCGTTACCGTAATTGTAGAGAAGAAGTGTATTATAGAGAGCATTTCGAAGCCTTTTAAATTGTGTGGAGTTTATATCAAACAATAGTATGATAATAGTATAATGTAACGTATAATGTCCCTGATCCAGTGGATAACTTTGAGTCTTACCATGGCCAAGTCGTCCCGACTGCAGTCCAGCGCTGCGATCATCACCTGCTCGTAAATAATCCAAACTAGACAGAGAAAATGCAAAGAGAACATACAAAACTGTGGAGTTAGTGAAGGGTAAATGGACTGCATTTATAAAGCTGTGTTCTGGGAAGCGGAATTCATCATTGTATTTTGTCTGCCAGACAGACGTGCAGTGGTGTCAACAATACAATACCATTACTACCTCGATAAGAGAGCAGACGGTTGATCAACGCATGAACGCAGAAATAAACTAGCAACCCTCCAATTGAAAGTAAATTTTCTCTATTCATCGATTTCCTATTTTCTTCAAGCTAAAATAAACTGTATTCAAATCTTCTCATTCTAAATTTGTAGGGATGTCAAGTTCTAGTCAGTTGGTAAATTGGTTGTTTGACGTGCACCTGTTTGACCAAATCGATGGTCTGACAATCGCTTGCGTTACTTTCAGGTAACTTCTATGTGGAACTTCTTAATCTATTACTGAAGGAGATATGCAGAATGATGCTTTACATTTTGAGTGATGGCCTGTGTTACACAGAAAAATTATGATTGTAATAATAATAGGGTTTGAAACACTAAGACTTATAAAACAGGGAGGTCCATACAACCTGGTTTTCACAAATTAAACGCGCCCATAAAGAAGAATCCTAGTCATAACTTACTGAACATTAACTCAAAAAAGCCGTCGGTCTGGCTGCATTTGTTTAGATGGTTGACAAAAAAGTATATTGACTTATAATTAAGTAGTAATAAGTACGTAGCAAGATCATCTTAAGACATATTTTGTGTTAAATACTCGATAGGCTTTGAGTCATTTTATGGGTGATTTTCCCCATCGACTGGTCGTACAATTCTTAGAATTTCAGTCTGCCAATATTTTATTTGGTTGACTATAGCCCTACTGATATTGATAGCAAATAAATAACTGATGCTGGAGTACAGAAAATTAATAAATTATTGTGGTTGATGTGCTTGTATTGTACAATGCTTATCTTCATCACTTCATCCTTGCTATTCATCATCCAATATATATATATCACGTTTGTAGCCGACCTTGGTGGATTCCCTCATTAACCAGCCCCACATCTCATGTTCCGCATGGCGGTTAGAAATAAAATGTTCACTCACTCAGTCGGCTAGTATAACAGGATTGACGAATGGCCCAACCACTAAAGCCAAATAATTGGATTAATAAGAAAAATCGGAAAAGCTCGTTTTGACAGTGAAGTCAGAAAATATCTTGAATGGACAGGCGCTCTTATTGAAAAGCAAACCCAGCGCCACCAGGGATACTGATTGTGCCAGAAACACACGCATTTCAATATTTTATATTTTTTATTATTCCAACCCGTTTCATGTGCCATCTTGTTTCACAGCCAGTTGAAAAGCTGCTGAGAATAAAACCACTGCATGTTCAATGTTTATTCTCCTCTGTATGAGGACTTTATGAATCATAACAAGTGTGCGTGAGGCTTTTTTACAGGATAGTCGTTATAATGGAAATTTAGGCCTAGCTTTGATATGTTTACAAAAGGAAACACTGGCTACATGGCTGCAAGATAAATATGGAGGCCAAGACTGAGAGTGTTGAGACATTTGAAAGACATTCATCATTATTTGTATAAATTAGATGCTGGGCATTCCCTCATGCCACTCAGAACCAATGTATGCCAGAAGATAGATACTTGGATGTCATTTTGTTTTGCTTGCAACTACAACAATAGCCGACTCACTGTATGTTAATGCAGCATGTAGCATTGAAAAGCAATACAACTCTAGACTTGTATAAAGGAAGTACGATTTTAGTTATTTTAAGAATGTTTGCATTGGATAGTGTTTGAAAAGAATAACTCTGCAAGTAAGACTAGCTACCACAAAACAAAATGCCAGTACAAACTCTTCTCTTGTAGAGCCGTCAGCATGTGTTATGCATATGCACAGATTAGCCCAGAATAAATCATATTTGCATAACACATGCTTGATTGTTTTTCTAGGATTTTAACTTCAGGTCATCTTGTGGTTATTTAATCTCCACTGTGAGTATTACTTTCTCAATAAACCCCTATTGAATTATTCACAGCCTGAAAATGATTCCGGCTTTATTAAATTTGTAATGCATCCTAATTGTGTCTGACATATTCTAATATGTGTAAATATGTGCAGTCAGTAGCACACTCACTGGGTGGCCCGCATTAATGATTAATAATGAAAAGTATTGTACACGGAAGCAGCCATGTATTTAATCAAAATGTCAGTTCTGTTTAGTCAGGCCTATGCATGTATCGTTAAACTTTAGAAGGACTTACCGTCGTCTCCCAGTTTAGATCCATGGTCGCTGATGAGTTCTTCACCAACATCCACGATTTGTTCACTATTTCGACAGTTATCCTCTCTCCATTTACGAAGCTTGTCTCTCATCTCTGTGAACGACAGGAATGGGCTTCAGTCATTCTGCTAAATATTGTTCTATAGGATAATGTTTTTGACTTGACTTTTCCAATCCAAAAATCCCTGTTATCCTACATCTAACGGATGACACAATTGCATAATCCCACATGAGTTGGAAAACATGCCAACTACAATTTACTATGCATAGCATTACTTCTCAAATTTAAAGGAAAACAAAAAGGGTAAATTAATTATCAAGAACCAAATACAAAATGCTAATAGAGTTGAATGATACATCGTTGATGATGTTCTCATTAGATTAGTTGTTTATTAGTTGTTTTGTATTCTGCTACGGCTTGTGTTACGGCTGCTTTTGTGATGCAGTTGGTACATCTTGTATGAGCAAATAATATCCTATGGAGACATCTAACCTCGTTCCCAGCACTTGTAATCTCAGACGGATTGCCTGTATGGGATGCTCCACATTAGCGTTATTGGCGAGAGCAGCATGCATTCAGCGGCCGGGGGGGGGGGCATTCGAGGTCACATTTGTCCTAAAAACTCCATATATTTCCCCCGTTCCAAGTATTATTGTCATCAATTATCCTTGTCATGTTTTCGCTCAAGGGACTCTTAATTGGGGTACACAGCTCATTGGATAAAAGTGCCGGAAATTGCGTGTAGGGGTAATGCTATATTTCAGGATCCCTTTCGAGATCCCTCTCATAATCTAGTCAGAATGACATCAATGGTCGATGTAGACTTGACAGTGTATTGTCACACGAAGCGACGTGCAGTTGACATGGAATTCATTCACTTGTATTAACTAAAGCGAGCAAATACGATTCAACGATCCCAGAATCGTTATAATACTTGTTAACCCAAGCTTCAGACATGATGATGCGTTATAGTATCATCCATTCTCTCGGGGAGCTAGCATGCTAACCCTCTGAAGCTAACCGACGCTCCATCCAACTATCTAGCTCACAACATCCTGTGTTTTGTTGCATGTAACACAAACGATAAAACACTAAAGATTGCCGTGAGACCCCGATCACGTATAGAAAGATACAATCAACATAATTAAACTAACAAAGCTCGGAAGAGATCAGCTGTTTAGCCTAGCACAGCACTAGCGCTAGCTTGCAGGTCATATGAAGAAGCTGCGTTCTTCCTGTAGTTGTCGTTTACAAACCACGCTAAGAGATAACAGCATGCTTTGACTTCACAGGATGAATTTATTGACAGTCATGCATGTCTTTTATGAATAAAACCAATGTCTCCCTATTACCTTCCCAGCCCACATCGTAAAGCTCTGATACGGACGCCATCTTTCCTAGAACGACGCATGCGCAAATTACGTCATGGAGATCCCGTGGTGGGTGTGGCCAGACTTTGGATATGTGCACATGACAAGAGCTCAACACTAAACTGCACCTGATATCACCTTGCGATTGACATGACCACTACGACAAAAGGCTTGTGTTTGAGCTACATCTATATAGTTTGAATTAATCTATCTGTAAAATACATATAGTCAAAGTCAACTCTATAGTCAATTTCAAAACATGTGCCAGACATGAGGAATCGAAATTACATTTATCTCCAACCCACGGTGCAGAACAAAAGGATGAAAATTAGGTAAAATAAGATAAGAAATATTTATTTAAGGTAAATAAATGTCGATGTGCAATATGATCTACATTATTTACAATATGTGCACATATCACATCTTCATGGTGATCGTCACATTGAATACTTTCCAATTTACAGCCTATGTCTTCGTTGATATTTGCTGTATATGATGACCATGTCCTCCCGCAGTATCTGCTAATACATAGTCGAGCTTTGGTTCATGTTTCATCCGAGCATTTTCTACTTACCCCTTCAGTTTTCCTCTGAGCGTATGAAATGTGCTCTCCTAGCACATCTCCTGTTTCTTTTTCTGATTTCCCTCGGGAGGGCCCTGTGGACCTCATCATTCTTCTTCCTCTTTTGTTATGTCCTTGCCTCTCTAAACCAATACACACTTGTTGAGGAAGACTAAGCAGAGATTCGCTTACACAAACATTGCCTTACCTGTGTCCTCTTACCCGAAAGGACTTTAAAACATGGATGTTTGTTGATGTTCCGTGGTTTTGAAGAAAGAGTGGGAGGTGGGGTAGCTCTCTGACAGACATGGGTATTAAAAATAGCACAGCATCTACACAGAGCATGCACAAGTGCAGAAAAAGACTGCAATATCATCATTCATTTTTGAGGGATGCAAGAAATGAAACTGCCTATATGCTTAAGTTAATCTTGAGTAAGTGATTTGTTGAAAGTCTGCACATCGCCGTCAGTGGATATGATGTTGCTGGAACACCAAATACCAAAGCAGCCACCAACAAGCCAACAGTGGGGGAAGGGCATTACCCTCTCTGCCAGGGTTCATGAAAGGCTCATAATAACACCAGCATTCAGAAGCAGATATGAAACATGTCATGTGTCATCTTCTTAACCGGAGATACAGCTTATTCAGTGACAAAATAAAGAAAAAAGTTTCTGAAAAGACAAGGCATGCTTATATTAAAGCTACCCTGTTTATGTTAAACTACCGTCAGAAAAGGATAGATCGCCCATTTAAAATCCTAAATTGCAATACTTTAGTGGTGCTTTCGTAAGTTTCCTTGCTCTGCAAGTTTCTCAAATGACAAGTAAACATACATTTCCTTCTCAGTCTCCAAGTATGAAAAGGAAAAATCAAGTAGAAGAACTCCACATGGGTTATATTTTGATATGTGACAAAAGCAATCAGAGTCTGCGACGTCTAAAATAAACAGTTATATATAAAACAGAATTAAGGTGTTCTCTGTGGTTTTGAAGGCGGTCTTGCTCCATCAAGATTTCCTCATTGATGTCTTACAGTAAGTCACATGGAACTTAAACAGGTACAATTAGCGAACAATGTTTGGACACGGCCCTACTGGGAGCCCGTAGTGCTGAGTTTACTTTGAAATCGGATTCTGCGCCTTTTCGCCCAACCTTTGCGTTCACCTTTCAGATAAATAATACCTCTCCTGGTATTCCTCTGTTGTATCTTTGACCTTGTCTAATGAGAGGCACGGCGTGTAGGAAACTCGGCACATCAACACAGTTATGGATTCTCACTCTTTCACACTTCTCCTCCTTAGTGACAGTTCCAAGAACAATATTGAAGCCCCTGTTGTTTAGCCCCATGCTAGAAATTGACATAACTCCAACCGTGTCAAGCTCAAGACCGTCCCCAGACTCCCCATGAGGCAGCAAGATGGCCTATGGCAATGGGTTTTTTACCGTGCTGAAATTGTTCTTTGATAGCCAAATGTCATTCATTAAATTCATAAAAGGTTTCGATTTCACTATGAATCACATTAACTATTATGGTGTTGATTCCCATGCAGAGGTAATGAGATTCAATGTGCAATTTACGATGAAAGATCTTCCACCAAGCTGAATAATTGTTATTGAATAAAGGAAAATAAAGTTAGACATATTTCATGCAATCTTCAAGCTACAGATGATTGCATTTTGTCCATTTCTGTTTAAAATAACATAAATAAAGTAAAAGTGAACCCTTAGAAGATATGTTATGAACAGGACAGAAATGTATGTTTACTTTTCTCACCATCAAACATAAAAAAAGTGATTTTGAGTAGCCATAATAAATCGCCCCCTCACAGTTTAAAGGCATACGTTTCAGTAACAGCAACAGGTTTGCTTCAGTTTACCTCACAGTCATAACATGACTGTGAGGTATCTGTTTACCACACAGATATAACGTGACAGAAGTGCTGTCCTACCAACAGGAGGTCTCAAGGCGCTTGTTCTTTGTCCTTCTTGTTCCTTCACATTTACATTTCACTTCCTTACATTTATTTTTCATCCAATTACCTAATACTAGGGCTATGCTTCGCAGGACCACAGCTCGGTATAATGTGGAAGAACAATTATAACCTCTCTTGAAGATAATCAAATCTATCCCAGTGGATAAAGCGGATTCAACTCCATAATCTAGATTTATCTGATTCCACATCCCTTGCTGGTAAAGTCGTCCATGGCCGCAAATTTGGAGATAGTACCACATTTCCTGTAATGTCATGTTTTCAGAGAAAATTGCAGGGGAAAGTGAAATGATGCATATCAAGAGAAGGGATCTGAGGAGCAGTCTTTGGCAAAAGGGGATATAGTGGGGTAAAGGGGAGAGGAGAAGGGGGGGGGGGGGGGGGGTGGGGGGGGGATCAAACCGGCAAAAAAGTATTGATCACTTCTTATCAACCACTGTGGGATGTAGTACATCATTCCTGCATATCTCCTGAGACCTCTCCATTCTGTCCTTTAAAAGGTGCTTGTGTGGGACCGTGTATGGATGCGCTGAGGGGCTTTGAGAAGTTTTGGTTGTCGCTTGTTTCTTCGATTACACGTGTTGGACAGATGTTCCATCTCATCCTGCAAGTCTGCATTGCTTTCCTGGCAGGGGGCTGGGGGCAGGCTTGGTCGATACCCTAGTTACCCCATATCCATTGAATATGACAGTGCTGAGGTCAGCATGGGACCTACAACGCATCACTAGTATGTGGGGCCGTGATTTATAACCTGACACGCACGCGTCGGCAGATGATGCATCTCTTAAACTCCACGAAAAATATCATTGAAATTCATACAGGCGACTGGAATTTGGATTTGGGTGGAGATGCTTGGCTACGCATACACCCGACATTTTTCTTAAAAAACGTATTGATTTCTTTTTTTGAGACAGATATTATAGAGAGGCCGGTAGCGGGTGTCTTTGGCAGCTCCGTCTGCCTTTCCCTGTCTTGGATTCATTTGTTGACCAAGAAAGCTTTCAGGGAATGAGGAGCCCTGGTTTCACATGGAATGTTTGGCCCATCAACTGTCTCCCCTTTCAAGTTTATCCTATTAAGGACTAAGAGTATTTTCTGCAGACAAACACATACAATGATGATAACAGTTTGTACGCTTGATGTGTTTCATGTTTCTGATAACGTCCTTGTAATGGACTCATTTATACAAACACTTTTATCATGTGTGGTCAAGAACAGCTGATACTATAACAACGCAACACACAGAGGACATATATGGCAAATTATGTTTATATTTACTTCACTTTCATTGGCCCTTTGCTTAATGTTATGATAGAGCCTGAATCATGACCTCTTCATACATTACCCCGGGCAGCGTGCCCTGGGACTTACGGAAAGCTATGCTCATTAGTTAGCCTTGCCATGTTGGTGTGGTCAAGCTAATATATCCCAAAGTTAATGTAGAGTAACGTGCCCGAGTTATTTCAAAACCTGAACACCATGAACAGTATCGATTCCCACGTTGTATCGGAAAAATAACAATGGAAAAGAGGTAGAAGTCAAGTTTAAAAAACTATGTACAATCACGAGGGGCAAAGCAAGATTAATTGTGTTCAGTTTTCCAAAGCCTGTTGCAGATATTTTCACATCCAAGCATTCCTTTTATATTTCTAATCTTTTTATTTCCAACGGTTAAATGCATTTGTTTGAGACATTTTCTCATTTGTTTCCTCTTTTTACCTTATCGTAGTTTAGCTCTTCATACAGACCGTATTAGGGTAATTGTTATTCAGAAGTACACTGCCTTGGAAATTCCTTCTTGATATTCTCCATTGATTTCCATTTGCACCTTGCTTCACTTTTCTCCAATGCAGCCCCTATTATTGTTGTTGTTCTGAATGTTAAAAGTTATGGGACATTTTGGATGACCTAGGGGAAAATATACGACTCTCTGACATGAGGTAATTATGAAAATGTACCAGGTAATTGCACCTTTGTACCTGATGCAAACTCATTTGACATTAAACAAAAAAGTCATTCGGAAACATCTCTCAACAGAGGAAACAAAAGGCACTGAGTGCATGCCAGGGCTGGCTGTGTCACAGGCAGCTAGTAAAACCAGGACGACATGGTGAGTGTACTCTGTTTATGAGTCACTTCTACCTGCCGCCGTTCAAAGTTAAAGGAGTGTTTGAGAGAGTTCTGTAGCAACAGAGGAGGAATTGTGTGAGGCCATAGGACAGTACACTGAGGTTGTCAAGTTAACAAGCTACTCGTGAAGCCTATTAGGAATGGACCATTTAGTAGCTTATGTAGCCAGTTTTCTGCAGTGTGGTTCAACACATGGTCATCTTCTTGAAACAGCAGCTGTCAAAGTGAAGCAAATGAAAAAATAGCAGGATTAAACTGGAAGGCAGAAACATTCACATATTCTAGAAATACAGGAAATGATTATGATTATTAGAATTAATGGGGAAAATGTAATTCTGAATAATATGTTAGATGCCAATTTTCCCACATCTTTACTCTCTGGTGAAGCGGTCACCCTCTATTTTCTCTTTTGCAGACATTTTTGTGTTGTGGGTTATTTTTTAATGATTAGAAAGATTTATTACACCATCCAAATAATATAGCACTAAAGTTTAGTAGCATTTTCCTTTTCCTTTTCCTTTTCTACAAGCACATGCTAACATCACTCTAAGTATTACCATATAATACAATTAATACAACAATTCTATGATACCCGATGCAACTAGTCAATTACAAATTAGTTTGGTACTAAATTGAAAGTAGGTATAAGGTTTTAGAGACATTTAGATATAGGAACCTATGCTCAGG